>NW_025920159.1:0-296135 GCF_902686445.1 Sciurus carolinensis | reverse complement strand
GACATACTCAAGGATCTACCCAACCACTGCCTTTACTTCTACCAAAAAATGACTCTCATGGATTGGGTTTTTCCTAGGGGCCACTGATAAACCATCAATCCCTATAATATGGAAAGATGATAAGCCTCGTTGGATTCCCCAGTGGCCCCTAACAAAAGAGAAGCTAGAGGCAGCTCATAAGTTAGTACAAGAGCAGGTACAAGCAGGTCATTTACAACATTCTACCTCTCCTTGGAATACTCCAATATTCTTAACAAAGAAAAAATCAGGAAAATGGAGGTTATTACATGATTTAAGACCTATAAACGAACAAATGTACCCTATGGGACCCATCCAATGTGGACTCCCTCTTGTTACTGCACTACCAAAAAATTGGCCTACTATTATTCTGGATTTAAAAGATTGCTTTTTCTCTATACCCTTACACAAAAATGATTGTTGGAGATTTGCCTTTACTTTGCCCTCTCTTAATCACACTCAGCCTGACCAGAGATTCGAATGGACCGTGTTGCCTCAAGGTATGGCTAACAGTCCTACTATATGTCAAATATATGTAGATAAAGCGTTAACAACTACTAGACAAAAGTTTAAGACATTGTTGATTTATCATTATATGGATGACATACTTATTTGCCATCCAGAAAAAGAAATTTTGTTAGAAGCATTACAATTTATAACTCAAGCATTAGAAAAGAGAGGACTAACGATAGCCCCTGAAAAATTACAATTAGAGGAGATCCAAGAATATCTGGGTACAAGGCTCACTGCTACTACAGTCAGACCAACAAGGTTGACCATCAGGACAGATCAATTGAATACCTTGAATGATTTTCAGAAACTCTTAGGTGACATTAACTGGATCAGATCCTATTTAAAATTATCCACAGGGGAATTAAAACCTTTATTTGATATATTAAAAGGTAATCCTGACTTGAATTCCCCTAGGAAACTTACTCCCGAAGCACGGGTATCCTTGCAGCTAGTAGAGAATAGACTTCAGCAGTGTTACGTTGATCGTTGTGATCCTACTCAACCATTAAGTTTAATCATAATCTCAGAGAAGCATACCCCTTTTGGCATAGTTTGGCAAGGAGGACCTTTGCAAAGTATAAATCTCCCTAGCTCTCCGGCTAAAACATTGCAATCATATCCCCAAGCTATTGCTCAGATAATATTCAAGGGAATAGAATCTTGCATTACTGTTTTTGGAATCCATCCGTCTATTATTATAACTCCTTATTCCACTCAGCAAATCAAATGGCTAATTAATAATGATGATGATTGGTCAGTATTATATTGTTCCACTTCAGCTCAGTTCGATAACCATTATCCCCAACATCCCTGGATTCAATTCTGTAAAAATACTCCCATAGTTTTTCCAAAAGTGACTAGTGTCCAGCCTCTTAAAGACTGTGTAACCATTTTTACTGATGGCTCCAAAAATGGAGTAGGTGCAGTACTTATCAGTAAACAACTTCACACCATAATAGTTCCACCCAACTCCGCACAGGCTACTGAACTTGCAGCTGTAATATTAGCCTTTAAATTGCAGATAATCAGCCATTCAATCTTCTATCTGATAGCTTATATATCGTTAACGCTTTACAGGTTCTTGAAACGGTACCCCATATTTCTTCCATGTCTACGGTAGCTTCTTATTTTACTACGCTACAAAACCTTATCCTACAGCGTAAACATCTATTCTATGTAGGACATATTAGAGCTCATTCTAATTTACCAGGACCTTTGGCCAATGCTAATGACTTGGTAGATATGGCCACCAAATCAATTTTTGTTTTTTCCATAGAGGAACAAGCAAAACTCTTTCATGAAAAATTTCATGTAAATTCCACTACTTTGAGCAGAAAATTTCCTATATCTAAATGTATGGCTCGACAAATAGTAAAAAATTGTCAACATTGTGCTCCTTTAATCCCAGTACAATCCTTTGGAGTTAACCCCAGGGGACTGCTGCCTGGTCATATTTGGCAGATGGATGTAACTCATATTTCTGAATTTGGTACTGTTAAGTATGTACATGTGTCAGTAGACACTGCTTCAGGGGTCATTATGGCTTCCGCTCATTCTGAAGAAAAGGTAAAAGATGTTATTCAACACTGCCTACAAGCATTTGCTGGCTGGGGCATACCTAAAGTTATTAAAACAGATAATGGTCCTGCTTATACTTCCAAAAGCTTCCGGTTGTTTTTACAAACATTTAACATCCAATCAGTCACTGGCATCCCCTATAATCCTCAGGGACAGGGCATTGTGGAAAGAGCACATCTTACTTTAAAAAATTGTCTAAATAAACAAAAAGGGGGAATAGGAGCCTCCTACAAGTCTCCTAAAGATAAACTTAACTTAGTTCTTTTCATTCTAAATTTCTTAACTCTGGATAGGGACGGCCATTCTGCAGCTGATTGACATTATAATCCCCATAATATTCCTCAAGTACGGGCAAAATGGAAAGATATCCTGACAGGTTGTTGGAAAGGACTGGATCCAGTCCTTCGTTGGTCCGAGGGTCTGTTTGTATTTTCCCACAGGATCAACAGAATCCAGTCTGGATTCCAGAAAGGCTAATCAGAGTTTTACAGCATGCAAGTGATGCTGCTGCTCCTCGCAATGGCGAGCCTGAGCCTTCCTTCAATAACAAAAACTCAGACGGAAAGTCAAACCCGGAACCTATGGGCCATTGTTAAACTAACACATTTTTTATCCTTCCTTTTCTTGTTTTTCACCAATTCCTCTACAAGCCTGTCAATTCTACTGATGATTTTTCAGGTCATGCTGCTTTTGGTGACAAGGATATTTCTAGCCTTTCTTTGCTTTAACAGGAGGAATTTCTGCACTTTGCCGTTGGAATCATGCTACAAATCAGACCCAGAGTAGAGCAACTCGTTCTGCTGCCCCTAGCTGTGATATTGCTTTTCCTCCCACGTCAGCTTGTGTATTTTCTCTTTTTTATGTTTCTACCAACTAACATTTCTAATAACACCTCTTAACTGTTCACTAACCGTGTGCTATCTCTCACAATACTGGAATGGTTCTTTTGCCACCCGTGCAATTTGCACATTTCTATCTTCCTACCAGTCCTAGTTTCTGTTGTAGATATAGAATTGCCAGCGCTATTATCAAGAAACAGAAGAGGCTTTGACATTGCAACAGCCGTGATCATTGCCACCACAGTCCTTGCAGTAGCAGCATTGACACAACCACAACAACGATCATTTGGCCGAAAATGCAGCTGCAGCCTTACAGACCATAGAGACTCTATCAGAGAATGGACTCACTATAAGAACAAGTGGATACCTTGCAAGAACTTTTGGGACTGGGATGCGTTTATTCCCTGAGAGCTGCTTTGTGTTACCCGTATTGTAACTCCATTGGGATGTATATTGTTTCTGTATTTAATATGGCTATATGGTTTTTCTTCTGTTTATAGATTTGTCAAACAGCGGGCAAGCTTAGGAGCTATGGTGGTACTCCTCTGCCTTGGCCTCCTTCTCTTCATTCGTTTTGGCATGCATCTACGAGCTAGCCAATAGAGAGATCAAATTATCTTTCATCAGGCCATGACCGCCCTAAAGGCCGACAGCCCCCCATTAGTATGGCTCTTGATGCTGGACCGGTAGTCAAAGACGGGTAATGAAGGAGGTGGCTGTGTACCGACCTAAGACAGGAGCTGCAGCATGCTCTGCAGGCTCTGATGACGGGTAAGGACATATGCTGACCACTCAGCCTAAGACAGACACGGTCCCGAGCCTTAGTTTAATATTAAAGAAGGGGGATCTGTCGGGGTTTCTAGGGCCCCCAGCCTTAGGCATGGTCAAGATGGCGCCTGACGCTGAGCCAAAAGCAGCCAGCTATACAGTAAACAACCAGCGAATTCCAATGATTGGCTAGTTAACGATGTGACTAGAGCATGCCCCCCTCGTGTACCCATCCTATGCCTGCAGCTGTCCGCGTTTATCTCGTGTACTCTCCCTTGATTGGTTGAAGTGTATATAAGCCTGGTGGGTGGGAGAGTAGGGAGGAGAAGCTGAGGAAGAGGCAGAAGCGGCGGGGGCGGAAGGGACGGAAGAAGCGGAAGAAGCGGCGAAGGCGGAGGTTGAAGCCAAGCTGGAAGCAGGGAGTACGCGGGAGCTGGAAGAAGCTGGGAGAAGGGAAGCTGGGAGTGCACAGAAGCTAGGGGTAAGAGAAGCGTAAGAGAAGTACTGTGCACAATAAACTTCCAAAGCTTCAGACATTTGTCGTGTCTCTCTCTGCGGCCAGAGGGGACGCGATACAAACCAAAAGGCAGACCACTTTAACTAATAAAACAAAAGCGAAAGCACACACAAACACTTAGTCTCTCTCGCTTATACTGCGAACTTTAACACCGTCGCTTATCCCGTGAACTTCAACCTGGCCAGACTGTACTTTACTTACCCTGTGTTTACCTGATCAGTTCCTTCTTTGTAACTCGAGTTCCCGGTTTTCGGCACCACTTATGATCGCCCACTGCCCGCGGGGACAATCACAACGTGTATGCTCTTCTTGATCACAGGAACCAAAAGGAGTTTATTCCGCAAGTCTCAGACTTATATTTAGAACATCAGCCTATCAGAGAGTAGACTACCAGGAAAGTCAGCCTATCAAGGAACAGTCTCCAGGCAGATACCAGGATTGCCTCATGTACAACAGCCAACCAGAGTTACTTCCTAAAACTTGTATATGAGTGCAGCTATGTCTGGCAAGCTGCCAGGTGCCATCTTAGAGATCAGGCCACGGTGTGGCTCTGGGGCCCTCAGAGCCCGCTCCTGACATTTATATACCCAAATTTCATGAAATGCATCAGGATATAATCTGCCATGGCAAGAAAAAATGTGAGCAGTAGAAAAAATGCTCAGAAACTTCAGTAAATATAATTATCTAATGAAACAATAAAATTGTTATGTTTAGCTGGTTGTGGTGGCACCCACCTGTAATGCTGAAGCAGGAGGATGGTAAGTTCAAAGCCAGTCTCAGCAAAAGTGAGGCACAAAGTAACTCAGTGAGACCCTGTTTCTAAATAAAATATTAAATAGGGCTGGGGATGTGGCTCAGTGGTCAATTGCCACTGAGTTCTGGTCCTCAAAAAATATTTCAAGAAATTTTGAATTGTTATGTTTAAAAACATAGCATGTTGCAAAAGTCAAATCAGACATGAATTTTAAAAAAGAAACTACCAGAGCTGTGGTTGTGGCTCCATGGCAAACTGTGTGCCCAGCACATGTGAGGCACTTGGGTTCACTCCTAAGTACCACATAAAAATAAATAAAAAATAAATAAATAAAGACCTTGTGCTTATCTGCAACTAAAAATTGTTTTGAAAAATTTAAAAATACACACCACCAAATTGATCAGGGAAGTAGATGTAAAAGAAAGAGAAATTTTCAGATATGTATTTTCCTGGATATTCAAAAGAACACAGTAATAAAATAATAACAACTGAGGTGACAATCTAATTACTGTACTAGTCTATAGTGATTATTTCAAGCAATAGTGAGGTATGATCCTAAATTTAGCACCACACTAAGCTGCAAAACATTTTGAAATTCTGCATGTCCTTCTTATGAATTTGGTTCCTTTCTGATGGACAGGTCTTCAAATATTACTTTTCTGTAGTTTCAAAAATACCATCTCTAGGATCTTCCAACTTTCTGATGTGCTTCTTACTCTTAACTTATTTTTTTAACTGGGAAAGTGAAAGCAGATAATAGAAGCTGGCAGACTAAAGCCTATCAACATGCATGTTCTACAATCAGAAAGTTAGATAAAACAAACATACTAAATAGAAACTTAATCTGCTTCCATTTCTGGACATTGCCATGATGGAGCAAAAGCTTCCTCCAGTAACACTGTGGATTCTCTGCAATAGGGGTTTCTCAAAAGACCTCACATACTGGTGGAGGGAGGAATGCATGCTGTGAGATGATGAAGGCCTGCCAGTCTTCACCACAGGCTCTGTGGTTCACAGCATTTGAAAATTGTTCCATCACCAGCCCAAGACTCAGGATCACATGGGAAGGATTGAGAAAGCAAAGCACAATACATAGATCACTATATATAAACCCATGTCTAGGTCTATTCATACAAACAATAGAGTTAAATAATTTCTATAAAAATATTTATAAAAATATTAAAAATATTTTAATTTAGCTAATATGTATCCCTTTCTCATGTAATAAAAATTAGTAGATAATCACAAAGCTAATATAATCATTCTATCCATTTGCTGACTTTAACTATCTCAAGATTGTTTACATCTATTCCTTCATGAATTCACTACCTAGTTTGTGCTTCATGATTAAGCATGTTATACAATGTAAAAGATATAATCCTTGCCTAATGGACTTATATTTCTATTGAGAGACATTGAGGAAAGGGTCAATTAATGAATTAAACAAAAGGACTTAAGTATCATTTATACAAACTATAAAATTAATTATTGTCCCAAATTTGAGATTTTAATATAAAGAATCTTTAAACAATCACAGGTCTATTACCAAGCAGAAACATTCCTAAAATATAATACTTTAAAATTATTTAGGCCAGGTGCAGTGGTGCATCCCTATAATCCCAGTGGTTCAAGAGGTTAAGGCAGAAGAATCACAAGTTCAAAGCCAACCACAGCAACCTAGCCAGGCTCTAAGTAACTCAGCAAGACCCTGTCTTTAAATAAAATATAAAAAAGGCTGAAGATGTGACCCAGTGTTTAAGTGCCCCTGGGTTTAATCCCTGGTACCAAAAATAAAAGTTATTTAGTTATAAGTGGCAAATAATATGAACAAGACTTTGTAAACCTGTTTCAACATTTTTGAGTATAAACCCAGGAACATAATTGCTGCTTCATATGATAATTTATATTTAAATTTAAGGGGAAATGGTATGAATTAATTTTTGAAAAATTTTTAAAAAATTAACATTTAAAAATTTTGATGAGCTCAGAATTCTCTATTCTTGCAGGTACTTTAGAAAAAATTATACACTTCTCTTTATTGTAAAATAATTTTTATGCTAACAACAAACCTAAACTCCATAAGGAAAGAATGTGATAAAAGCAATTATCAGGCACTGAACAAAAAGATGCAGAATTTCTGTCAAAGCTATTAATGAAAGCAAGGGAATATGCAATATCAGATTTTGGTAGTTGTTGCTACCTGCAATCTCATCAATGTCTATTATGATGCCCTCAAGTATTACATCAAGTAAGTCTGGTGAAGAAGAAATCCAACAGTTTCTAATTTTTCTTCTCTACTACCTGTCAAAGTTACTATTGTTAAAGGGAATGTTATTAAAGGAAACAATATATACTACTTGAAAAAAATTAGACATTATAAACATTTCAAGTTGGTCAAACTAAGCATGTTTTTATAAATAATATTAAAATATTTCAGAAAATATGCAATGAGTCTAAAACATTAACTAGCTCTCAAAAAAGTAGGTTCATTTTCTTTGAATCATAGCTTTTTTAAAAAAGAGGTATGTTGTGTAATCCAATACTCATTAAGAATATGTCCTGGGGTTGAAGTTGTGGCTCAGTGATAGAGTATTTGCCTTGCATGTTTGAGGCATTAGGTTCAATTCTCAGAACAATATATAAATTAATGTAAAAAATAAAGGTCGATCAATAACTAATATTTTTACAAGAATATGTCCTAGTGATACCACCGTTTACCAGTGACGAGTTCTGCTCCTTCTAATGCTGAAGATTGAACACTAGAGAAGCACGCCAAGGCAAGCATATTAAGCAGGTTTTATTTAAAGGTAATAATACAGACTTCTCCTGTCAGGAAGAAGGGGGCCATGGCTGATGTTCTAAAATCTCAAGAAGTGAGCGTACTGCACCCTACATCTTTTATAGGTTAAAGTCTTTTTTGTTCTCCAGTTCTCTCCCCCCTTATCTCTCCTTCATGCCTATGTGACTAGGCCTGGTTTTGCATTAAGTGAGAAGCCATGGGCAGGGAGAGGGCCAAGGTGATTCAGGTAGGTAAGGGCCTAGGGGGAATTAATTAGCAGCTCCATGCTAGCAGTCCTTGATAAAGGCAGGTAAGTTTGGTAATCAATGGGCTATGTAGATTCTTGACATTCCATTCTTCCAGGGGCAGTCTCCAACTTCCAGAGGCAGATGGCTTCAATGGCTTCATTTCCTCGTTTTGACCGGATCCTCTATTTCTACACTAACTACCTGTCCTTAATTCTGGCTACATTCCCCCCATTTGCTTTGGGAAGTCCTAAATGCTGTAAGAAAAGAAAGGTGGCGCTGATCTTTCTGGCTGCTTTGAAGCTGAAAGGGGGCAGCGAGGGGCAAGCAATTTAGAGTTCACTTTTAAAAATTGGGTCAATCGAAGGGTCCAAGGTATAAGTCTGGTTGGGGAAGAGCAGATTGTAAAGTCATCTGGGGGTGGGTGCTTCTATGAGAGAATGGCAAAAAGACATTAATACTGAAATGAGATTAGTACAAAGTAAATGTTGCAGCATCTGAAACATGCTAATAAATATCATGAATATGACAGAAGTCAATTTCTCACCAGGAGGTGGAAGAACTGAGAAATTGTTCCAATAGTAAGGCCTAACAAAGGCTGGAGAAGACAAGGCCTTTATTTGGGGACTTTAACATTGTTCAGGTTATCAGGAATGTAAACACAACATTTAACTCTTAATGTCATTGATGTTCCCAGAAAATATAGTAAAGATACTTCATTTAATCTGATGTTTGTAAAATATCCCTTTATTGGTATAACCTGTGTTTAGTACAGATGTCTATACTTCTGTTACTTAGGGCTAGATAATCATATAAGCAAACATATTAAGTCTCCATGTGTAGCTTTTAATCTTTATTCTAGTGGACTAACAAGTGTACATCTTAAGTTACATTTAACTATTATTTCTTTTAAATGCCCAAAAATGGCTATATTTTGGTTTTAACTGTTTTTCTGGGTGTCCAAGATCAAGTTGGTCAAATTGACCTGGTTCCTGTCTTGTTAAAGAGTCAGCTGAGTTCCAACAAGGGTCACTTGTAGAGAATTTAAGAGCAGCTTCTTAGCTCCACCAGTGCCATTGGTTAGGCAGGGTCTCCTTGATGAGGTGGCTTTCTTTGGAAGCATCAAGGGATGTCTCCCTTTTTTCATGACCTTCCTCTGCAGCAGATGCACTGAGTAATTTTTCAACCTCTAGTGGTCTCAACAATCTCCTTGATCAGGAGCTTGTGTGACCCAGAATTGCAATACTCCTTAGAAAATTTCTCTTATTCCCTGGGTTCAGGCTAACTTTGAGGGCAAGATTGTTTTTTTTTGTTTGTTTGTTTTTTTTTTGTTTTTTCCTTGGCCTCTGTATTTAATTCCAATTTCTAAGTTTGATCTTAATCATCAAGCAAGCCAATCTCACCAGTGCTAAAGTAGGAGTACTGGGCTTTAACTTCAATGTCTATAACTTTACAGTTATTTACCCTTTCATCTAACTGGAGTCTGTATTAGTACTGGAAGTTACCACTATGTGTTCTATAGGTGATGGCTTATTATCACAAGTTACTAGGTTGTGTGTTCCTGAAGCAGCTACTTCTGCAAAATATTAACAGGTGACAGTTTCACAAAATGAAATTAGCAAGAGTAAAAAAATATATTCAGCTTGTATAATAGCTATCTTGAATTTTGACTGAGAGCCACATTATATCCCCCCTACTTGAGATCACAGTACTTATACAACAAGAACCAATCTTTTGACTACACCTTTAAATAAACTGAAGTTTGACTTATTTTGGAGCCATTATAATATGCAGTAAGGTGGGAAGTGGAGCCTAATCTCAGGTAAGGCATGGCTCTTTACAGAACATCTTAAGTGTTCTAATTCTGATGTTGATCTTTGCTTCTTTCTTAAATATCATTTTAAGTAGTTTACATATGCTGTTTCCTGAGTCTATATGAATTTTATAATTAACACAATTTAACATTATATCTAAAGCATGAATTAAAGAAAGGCTGAGAGAGCTTTTAACATTTCTTTTGTGTGATAAAGTGGTAAAATGCTTTTATGTTTCACAATATTAACCTTTAAACAAATCAGGCTCTAACATTTAGAAATACATTTTTATTTAAAATTATTTCACTGTAAAAAGTAACAAAATTTACATATTCCCTATTGATAACACATCCTATAATAGAACATTAAATGATAGAAATAAATCTCCAATAAAATTTACTCTTTATAATTTTAAAATTACCATTACAGACACATTTAATCTGGAGAATAGCAGCTTGATAAATTCCCTGCTTTAAAAACTTGTACACCTGGAAAATATGGACACATTTAATATACAAAGAGTGACCATTTCATAATTACCTTGACAAATTTTTATTACCAAATTTTGTTTTTAAAGAAAAATTTAGACTCTTTAACATAGTACAATACTCTAACAGTCATTTAACCATAATTGTATAAACCCCAATTTTTAAGATTAATTACTCTAAAGAATAAAACTTAATGGACACAAAGTTAAGAATAAATTAGTGTTTCTAAGAAATCCTTGTCATTTTACCATATAGATTAAACTTTGTTTTATATCACAACAGAAGTATTTCACCTTAGGAAAAACCTTAAATTGCTTTAACACTCTCACATACATACAACCAACTTAGTTACATGCAAACTTGTTGAAATTTGCCCTTTACTTACACACAAACTTTCTTAGCACTTACTTAGACCCTCATGTATTTCATCACACATGCACTTTCTTACCCAGAAACATTTTCTTTTCCCTTTCCTATCTGTTGACCCATTTTTTGTTTACATTCTGAAACAACTCTTATAAAATTTCTGAATTTATACAAATTACTCTATTTTAATAAGATTGAATATTTTGTTATTTATAGTACTCTAATTGAAACACAGTTGAAACTTCTGGGATCCTTTGTATATAGAATTGCACTTGTTAGGACATAACTCTTAGTAACCTTGTTTTTAGTTTAGTGATGACACAAAGCAAGTTTAAATCCTTTATTTACCAACCTATGAAAACACCAGTAATATTTATGTAGGATACCCCATGGATTTAAGGAGTTAAAAGTACTCGATGCTATTTAACAATTAGCATTTTAACTTTGTAAATTGGTCAGATGTCTCTAAAAACACATTTGAGTAATCCCATATATGTCAACTCTAATCCACTTATTTTGTGAAAACCAAGATATCAGACAAGTGTCCTGAACAATATTTGCTGTCTCTTTCCTGTTGAAGAAAAGTCCTAGAAACAATTGATATTAGACACTTTATTAACATCAATATTTTATTAGCTTGACCACCTAGAGACTTGCGAGTTATTTTCAAAGACATTTTACTTTTATTAGTTTACCCAATTTGAATTGAACCTTTTTAAATCATGTGAATTAAGAGTACATGCATCCATTTTTTAAATTTTAATTTTAGGAGCGCTCAATTTTGATACACACAAAACATGACATCAGACAGCACAACATACAAATAACACAAAATCAAAGTCTTGTAACTTTATAGGTGGATCTCCATTGCAATGTAACAGATGTTCAAAAGTCTAGTTGAAAAAAAAATAGAAGTGATCAAAAAAATCATGAGCATTTCTCTTATTACTAGAGATGTTGAACATTTTTCCATATGTTTGTTGATTGCTTGTATATCTTCTTCTGTGAAGTGTCTATTCATTTCTTTAGCCCATTTGTCAATTGGATTATTTACATTCTTGGTGTAGAGTTTTTGAGTTCTTTATAGATTCTGGAGATTAGCGCTCTATCTGAAGTATGATTGGAAAAGATTTTCTCCCATTTTGTAGGCTCTTTCTTCACATTGCTGATAGTTTCCTTTGCTGAGAGAAAGCTTTTTAGTTTGAATCTATCCCAGTTATTAATTCTTGCTTTTATTTCTTGTGCTATGGGAGTCCTGTTGAGGAAGTCTTGTCCTAAGCCGACATGTTGAAGCTCTGGACCTACTTTTTCTTCTATAAGATGCAAGGTCTCTGGTCTGATTCCGAGATCCTTAATCCATTTTGAGTTTAGTTTTGTGCATGGTGAGACATATGGTAATAAGAGAAATGCAAATCAAAACCACCCTAAGATTCCATCTCACCCCAATTAGAATGGCGATTATCAAGAATACAAGCAACAACAGGTGTTGGCGAGGATGTGGGGAGAAAGGTACACTCTTACGTTGCTGGTGGGGCTGCAAATTAGTGCAGCCACTCTGGAAAGCAGTGTGGAGATTCCTTAGAAAACTTGGAATGGAACCACCATTTGACCCAGCTATCCCACTCCTTGGCCTATACCCGAAGAACTTAAAATCAGCATATTACAGAAATACAGCCACATCAATGTTCATAGCTGCTCAGTTCACAATAGCCAGATTGTGGAACCAACCTAGATGTCCTTCAACTGATGAATGGATAAAGAAAATGTGGTATATATATATACAATGGAATATTACTCAGCCATAAAGAATGATAAAATTATGGCATTTGCAGGCAAATGGATGAAACTGGAGAATATCATGCTAAGTGAGATAAGCCAATCTCAAAAAACCAAAGGAAGAATGATATCGCTAATAAGTGGATGATGACACATAATGGGGGGTGGGAAGGGTTAGTGTTGGGGTTGGAGTTGGGTTTAGGGAGGGGGGCAGGAATGGAGGAAGGAAGGACTGTATAGATGGTGGGGAGGGGTAGGAGGGGTGGGGGGAAGGGAAAAATGGCAGAATGAATCAAACAACATTACCCTATGTAAATTTATGATTACACAAATGGTATGCCTTTACGCCATGTACAGACAGAGAAACAACATGTATCCCATTTGTTTACAATAAAAAAAAATCATAAGCTCAAAAAAATATAGAATTAAAAAAAAAAAAAACAAGAGTCCTGGAAAAAATGATACAGCCATTAAGTACTTTAGTAAAGCACCATAAAATTTACTTTTGCTGGAGTTTAGGTAAGACTCTTTTTGTCTTTTTTTTCCTTGTGTTTGAGACAGGTCTCCTACTGAGCCTTTAGGCTTCCTCTATGTACATTTCAATGTAAGCCTTGACTAAGATCTGGAAGGATCTAACAGGTTTTAAGAGAAACCTTGGGCTTAGGGCATTTAGCTG
This sequence comes from Sciurus carolinensis, assembly GCF_902686445.1. Classification (NCBI taxonomy): domain Eukaryota; kingdom Metazoa; phylum Chordata; class Mammalia; order Rodentia; family Sciuridae; genus Sciurus; species Sciurus carolinensis. The sequence goes on along the minus strand of NW_025920159.1, from coordinate 283,004 downwards.
TCTCTATCAGGACAGGTTGGATGTCAAAGAAAATTATGAGACCTTATTTTTCATTACTTTTGAGAATGAAGCTACTTTGGTAAGTTCCTCACTGAGATATGCCATTGGTTATTGAGCTGCCTATAGCTGTGCATCTAGGATTTATTTTCCCCTCACTGACAAACAGGTTAAATCTTGCTTCATTGGTAAGCTGAGGACAGGAGCTTGAAGTAAGGCCCCTTTTTGAAATTCTTAGGGCAGAAAATTGTCCTATGGTGGCTATTTTCTGTACTATTGAGCCTGTTGATGACATAGTTAAGCTTTATTTTTTGAGAGTTTCTAATTCCTATTAGCTAAGAAGTTTAGGAGTTCTGCAATGGTCTTTTCATATTCCTCCTGGGTGTAGGCACATAAAGGATGTCATTTACTTGCTGGAGAAAAATCACAGATGTTTTATCTCTGAATTTTGCTACATCCTTAGCTAAGGTTTGTCTGGAACAGGTGAAGCCCATCTAAATCCTGAGGCAACACTGTCTAGGTTAGTTGAGATAAAGTATTTGGTTCCTCAAAGGCAAACAGAAATTGCTATTCAGAGTCTAGCATAAACAGGAAAACCATCTTTTAAATCTAACATAATAAACCAAGCAGTATTTGGAATCCAAGATAAAAGTGTATGGATTAAGAACTATAGTGTGTGGGAAATTACTCCTTCATTGTTCTAAGGTTCTGAACTAGGCAGTTTTCTTTTTAACTCCTAAAATGGGTGAATTGCATGGATATTGCAAGGCATTAAATTTTTCTGTCATTTTGAATGATCTTTAATAAGTCCTTTTTCTTTTCTTTATGTTCCCTTTTCTTTCCTTTTGATCTTTATTAAAAATGGAAAGTGCAAGCTGGAGAAGATCATCTAAGGATCGATGAGGGCCACATGCCAATTTTTGTAATTTCCTCTAAATATTTGGGGCTGACTAAATATAAATTTGTACCTTAAAAGTTGGTGGCCCTTTATGGATTCAGGATTCAGGGTGGTGTGTTTTCTTATTGCAATCCTGAGTCTCTCCGTGAAAATACCAGGATTTTCCTGAAGGCCTCATATAGTTTTCTAGGCATCCTACTCATTATCTGAATCCCAGTTAGGATGGTTTCTGGGAACTGCCTGTGCTCTAGATGGTTAATGGCATAATTTTCCAGGTGAAGTCAAATACCTGGCATAATATTTATTATATTATAATATTTATTAGGATCCTCAAAAAAACCTTCCTAAATTTTTGTATGTCTAATGTTGGGAGGGTCCCCTTGGTCTTTCTTCCTACAAAGGCAATTCCTCAAGGCTTTCACCTCTCATGGTAGAGATTATTGATGTCAAGCATGGTAACATATGAAAGGCACTTTTCTTGATCATTTGCAATTTAGCAGTATGAAGGCTAGTGGTGAACCTGGCAATACTGTTGAGAGAGAAACTCCCTTCTGAGTTAGAAGTATTAGGGACATCTCCCTAACTGAGCTTCCTGTCAGTCCACCAAAACCCGTCTCTCACTACCTGTCTTTGGCAAAGTTATTTCTGGCCTTCTTTGGCAAAGTACTAGGGTCCATGTTTACCCTGTGATAGAGACCCTGGGAGGATTCAGACTTAAGAGCATTACTGCTTTCCTCCTGCCAGTATAAACTCCTGATTATGAAAAAGATGACAAAAGTAAAAAGTGTGCCTTTGCCTTTCTTTTTGCCCTGTACACTAAAGGAATCTCTGGATGGTTAGGGGACATCTGTTGGTTGTTATGCGTATAACGCCATTTGCATGGAGATTCTCACAGGAGGGGTTTTTAAATGCATCCCTCTTGCAGCTTAAAGAGAACACTGTGAGCATATTTAAGCACAGGAACAGTAATGGGGAGATTCTAGATAGACTAGTGAACGCTAACTATTCAAACAAAGGGAACCTGGACATTTTCATACTAATCATACCAGGCCTTAATCCTACAGTCTGAACTCCTAATGTCTGACCAGCAAGGGAAGGGGAGCATCCAGGAGGAAGTGGATGTGCGGGAGTGTTGTGCACTGTAAGACCCATACGAAGGCAAAGGTAATTGGCGCTTTCCCTCAGTGCCATTCATCTACCGATCACCCTGGATACCCCTCAGTGTGGTCAGAAGGGGAAATCCAGAGAAGGAACCTTTGGGGTCCACCCTAGAATAGCCCAGGCTGAGAACCCCGCAGTTGTTCCAACACTTCCTCCACCTCCATGCATCCTGGGCTGACCAGGACTAGGGACACTGTGTACTCATGGCAATTACACTCCGGACCTGGACATAAAAGTAGGAAATGGCTTCAGCAGAGTTCAACATGCCTACAGAGCAGGTGATTGGAAACTCGCCTGAGCCGGGAAACCTCTCACCCAAGTCTTAAGAATGGCGGCTGCACTAACTGCATTTACGTAACTGACGGGTGCCCATTTTGCCCTCTAGAAAGAAAGAGACAAAAGATGCACCTCAAACAGATGTGGGGTGAGTGGAGAGAGAAGCTTACTTAGAAGCTTACTTACCTTGGTGTAAGTCTCAGTGGGACCTCCAAATCTGATACCGCCATTTACTGGTGACGAGTTCTGCTTCTTCTAATGTTGAAGATTGAACACTAGAGAAGCACGCCAAGGCAAGCGTATTAAGCAGGTTTTTTTTTTTTTCTTTTTAAGCAGGTTTTATTTAAAGGTAATAATACAGACTTCTCCTGGCAGGAAGAAGGGGGCCATGGCTGATGTTCTAAGGTCTCAAGAAGTGAGTGCACCCTATATCTTTTATAGGATAAAGACTCTTTTGTTCTCTAGTTCTCTCCTCCCTTATCTCTCCTTCCTGCCTATGTGACTAGGCCTGGTTTTGCATTAAGTGAGAAGCCATGGGAAGGGAGAGGGCCAAGGTGATTCAGGTAGGTAAGAGCCCAGGGGGCATTAATTAGCAGCTCCATGCTTGCAGTCCTTGATAAAGGCAGGTAAATTTGGTAATCAATGGGCTCTAGAGATCCTTGACATTCCATTCTTCCAGGGGCAGTCTCCAACTTCCAGAGGCAGATGGCTTCATGGCTTCATTTCCTCTATTTGACCCAATCCCCTATTTCTACACTAACTACCTTTCCTTAATTCTGACTTTATTAGTCAAATGTTATGGTACATGCTTGCACTTCCAGAGGCTTTGGAGGTTATGGCAGAAGGATTGTGAATTTAAAGCCTGTCTCATCTACTTAGTGAGGCCCTGAGCAACTCAGCAAGACCCTTTCTCAAAATAAAAAAATAAAAAGTGATGAGGATGTTTCTAAGTGGTGTACCACCCTTGGGTTCAATCACTGATACCCCCCAAAAAAGAAAAAGTGTCCTAGTCAGGTACAGTGTCTCATACTACCTGGGTAATTGAAGGAGGAGGATCACCAAACCAAAAGCCAGCAATTTACCAAGACTGTTTCAAAATGAAAACTAAAAACAATGAGGTATACAGTGCAATGGTAAAGTAGCCCTGGGTTCAATTCCCAGTACCACCTCTACGCCCACAGACAAACATGTCCAATAAACCACCCATGAAGATGCATACTGTGCTTATTTTATTTCTGAATATCACTACCAAACATGATGTCAAGGCTCTTCTTTCTTAAAAATGAACACACTGAGCTGGGCATGCTAACAAGGATCACCAAGTTCAAAGGTAGCATTAGCTATGTAGAATGGTCTTAAGCAATTTAGCAGGACCATTAACAAATTACCAAGACCCCATCTCAAAGTGTTAAAAAGGGCTAGAGAGGGCTGTGTAGATAGATAAGTCAGTAGAGTGCTTGCTTTGCAAGCACAAGTCCCTGAGTTTGATCCCCAGGACCACACACACACACACACACACACACACACAGAAAGGGCTAGAGATGTGAGTCAGTAGTGAAGCACCACTGGGATCAATCCCTGGTATCAAAAAACAAACAAAGAATGCCCTTGAATACACTGTATTTAAGTAATACCAAGAATTCAATGGGTTTCTGAAAGAAAATTAGAATCTTGTTTCAGGTATCTAGCAGATATCATTTTGTAAGAAAAATAGAAGATTATAAGATAAATTTTGGGATTTGATACAACAGAAATATTTTCCCTCCTCCATGTAACTATGTCCAAATTATTTTATTAAAATTCCTACTACCCCATCTCTCTTGTCCCACATTAAAAACAAAACAGCAGCTCTCAGTGAAGTCTCAGCAAAAGCTAGAAGATCTGGGACAATAGATACAATGCTGTAGACTTTGAAGCAAAGAAAACTAGACTGTAAAATATTTATTCTGCCAACACGATGGGTATCCTTGAGTAAATAATGACCCTTTGGAGAAAAGAAAATTGTCAGGGACCAAGAAGAAGTTCTCATTCTGAGAACATCCTGACCTTTATGATAAGCAGCAGCCCAGGGAACATTTTGCAGTTGCCTTGCCCTGCACAAACACCCTGCACCTCGCAACTGACAGATTCACAAGTCACACCCCTCCCCCCTCCTGGCTGATAGTTCTGACAATATGGTGCCTATGGTGCCGTCCTGCTTCTCTTCCGGGATTTCACCTTCCTGCCGGCATGAACTTGCACCGTATCAGGAGCCCAATAGAAGAACACAGCCAACCAGCCTTCAACTCGTCAAAATCCTCATTTCCTCCACATAAATACCCAAGTGAACAATAAAAATTTGCAGCTTGATCAGAACTCCTGTCTTGCTGTCACTCCCTGTGTCTCTTGTCCCTTCATTCCTTCTCTCTTAGGTTCGATGTCCCCCGTTGATGTTCCGTGGGTCAGGACAGTTGGCGCCCAATGTGGTTGACTGGAGCCTTTGCCTGAGAAGCGAATGCTGCCCTCCAGGGAAACCTTGGCCAAGTGGATTCGTGATCACCTCGGTTAACGCTGCCAAGTGTCAGATTCAGGAGGAGAGTGAGGCCAGGGCAAGGTGAGTGACACACCATGGGACAAGCAGTTTCGTCACACAATTTTTTTCTGACGGGTCTCAAGGAGGCCCTCAAGACTCGGGGAGCACGTGTTAAGTAAAAGGACTTAAAATTATTCTTTTCATACTTAGAGGATTTGTGTCCTTGGTTTCCCTCGAGGGGTCAATTGATGGTAAAAGGTGGCTCAGAGTAGGAGACTGCCTCAAAGATTATTACGAGACTGTTGGTCTTCAAAAGGTGCCCATCACCACCTTTTCTTATTGGAATTTAATTAATGAGATTCTTAAAAGTTCACCCTTTGACAGTGGTACTTTAAAACTTGTAAAAATTGGGGAGCAGGCAATGCAATCCACCTCCCTCCTCCCCTTGGCATGCCCTTCGGTTAGTATTCAAATGCCCCCTGCTCAGCCTTCTCAGGACCCTGGGACCCTCCCAGACCCCACCTTACCAAATGAGTCCCCTAAAAATCCCCCTAAGATTTATCCGGTTTTAAATCCCTATGATGAATTGACCCCAGAGGACGAGGTAAACCTGGAGGAGGCAGCAGCTCAATACCATTCTCCAGACCTGCTACCTCTTAAAAATCGACCTCCCACTTATATACCCCCTGCCTTTCGTGCTCCAGCCCTTTGGGGACCTACTGCACCCCCAAACATTTTTTCCACGCTTCCCTTGCCTAATCTAACCCCTTTACACGAGTCTCTCCAACATAGGCAGGAACAAATCCAACTTTTAAAAGAACTAAAAGACCTTGATGCCGCTCACCAGCCTTGGGCACAGAGTTAACACAAACTGGCCCAAGACTCCTTAATACTTGTAAGGTGAAGCCGCGGGGTCAGCCTGTTCTTGCCTTTCCAGTTACTCGCAGTCAAGTAGATCAGCTTTCACAGACTGAGGCAGAGGGTCTAGAAGGAGGTCAGGAAAAGGAATCAGGGGAGGAACAAGAGGTAGAATCAGAGGGAGAACAAGAGGAGGACCAGGAATCAGGGGATGAGGAGGAGCCCACCTCTGGACAGAGTGAAGCCCTTGGTTCTTATAAAAGACTGAGCCTCTGCTTTCTTGAAAGACTTAAAAAGGCTTGTGCTCAGTATGACCCCACTGAACCTTATACACTGACCTTGCTAGAGAACCATAGTACACAATGGCTCACCCCTCATGATTGGAAATTTTTGGCCCAAGCCACCCTCAGTATGGGTGACTTCCTGTTGTGGAACGCAGACTTTAAGGAATACTGTTGGGAAACGACCCAAAAATATTCAACCAAGGCTTCCTCTAAATCCTGGACCTATGTTAAGCTAGTGGGTAGTGCGCCATTTGATACTAACCCTAAACAGGTGTGCTTCCCTACTGGGTTCCTAGCACAGGTTCAAACTGCTTGTTTGCACGCTTGGAGATGGCTCCCTCAAAAGGGCTCGGCTCCCACCTCCCTAGCAAAAATTCATCAGGGTCCTGACGAGCCTTACAGTGACTTTGTTGCCCGGCTTAATCTAGGTGTGGATTGCTTACTTGGACCAAGTGAAAGCGAGAGCTCCTTTGTAAAATATCTTGCCTTTGAAAATGCCAACCCAATATGTCAAGATGCTCTTCAGTCCCATAAAGATAAAGCGGACCTTTATGACTTTATTAGGCTGTGTGCTGGGGTAGGAATGGTCTATGCCATGGGTCTCGCTGTCGGGGTTTCCGGGACCCCCAGCCTTGAGCACGGTCAAGATGGCGCCTGGCACTGAGCCAAAAGCGGCCAGCTATACAGTAAACAACCAGCGAATTCCAATGATTGGCTAGTTAACGATGTGATTAGAGCATGCCCCCCTCGTTTACCTATTCTATACCTGCAGCTGTCCGCGCGTTTACCTCGTGTGCTCTCCCCTGATTGGTTGAGGTGTATATAAGCTTGATGGGCGGGGGAGTAGCAGAAGAAGCTGGGAGTAGGAGCAGAAGCTGAGAGCAGAAGCTGAGGGGGAAGAAGCTGGGAGTAGGAGCAGAAGCTGAGAGCAGAAGCTGAGGGAAGAGGCTGAGAGTAGGGGTAGAAGCGGAGAAGCGGAACGACCGGAGCAGGCGAGAGTTAAGCGGAGGGAAAGAGAGCAAGAGAAAGAAAAGAGAGAAGAAACTGAGGGTAGGAGTAGAAGCTGGGAATAGAGGCGTGCAAGCGGGCGTGAGCTGAGCGGGAGAAGAGTGAAGTGCAGGAGAGGGAAAGAGAGCGAGAGAAAGGGATAGATAAGAAGGAAAGAAAGGAAGACTGTACGCAATATACTTCCAAAGCTTCAGACGTTTGTCGTGTCTCTCTCTGCGGGCAGAGGGAACGCAATATCTCGCCATTGGTGCCACCTTCACCAAGGCCCTTCACAACCCTGGCCCACGTACTTGCTTTACTTGCAAACAACCTGGGCATTTTGCACAAGAGTGTCCAACAAGGAGACTGGGTCAAGGACCCATATCTCCTCAAACAGGGGCTAAACCACCTCCACTCACCTTTTACCCTAAATGTGGTAAAGGTCACCACTGGGCCAAGGAGTATAGATCCAAGACCAATGCTCTTGGACAGCCTATTCCCTCTTCCTTCTTGGGAAACTCCTCTTGGGGCCAGCCCCTGGCCCTGACCACCCCCAGAACAAACCCAGGGGCAATAAGGTTTGTTCCCTCTCAGACTCCCAACCCAATCCAGGCCCCCTGTCCTTCTCCACAATCACCTCCCTCCAACGTGCTACCCCAGGCAGTGCAGGATTGGACCTCTGTGACTCCACCAATACAATATTAGACTCTATGCAAGGACCCCAAATAATACCCACTGGGATTGTAGGCCCCCCTCCACCTTATATGTGTGCTCTTATTCTTGATGAGCTTCTACCATCTTACAAGGTGTTCAGGTCTTTCCTGGCATCATTGATAATAATTACACTGGAGAAATTAAAATAGTGGCCACGGCTATTAAAGGAATAGCAGCCATCCCTGCAGGAACAAGAATTGCATGATTAATACTCCTTCCCCTCAATTTAGGAAACACTCCCGCTGCCCAGAATTCACCATGAAACATGGCCTCTTTAAGTTCCTCTGATGTGTATTGGGTCCAACCTATCTCCCACAAAAGACCCACTCTTGCCTTATTTATTTGAGGAAAGAAATTCCAAGGGATCCTAGATACTGGTGCGGACGCCGGTTATTTCTCAAAAATATTGGCCATCAGAATGGCCCCTCACCTCATCACTACCTGACCTTAAAGGAATAGGGCAATCTAAAAACCCCTTAGATAGCTCCAGGGTGATCAATTGGACTGACACAAAAGATAACACAGGAAATAAAGGAACTGTGACCCCCTTCGTTGTTCCTGATCTCCCTGTCAACCTTTGGGGATGAGACATTTTAAGACAAATGAAAGTTATTCTTGCTAGTCCCAACTCTTTAGTCACTCATCAAATGCTTTGTATGGGCTTTATTCCTGGTACAGGCCTTGGGAGGCTAGGACAAGGACAGGTTGAGCCTGTACAGTCCACACAAAAAACAGACAAATTTGGACTTGGGTATTTGGATTTTTAGTGTCAGTCCCTGACCCTCCTGTACTCCATGCAGACAAAATTATTTGGGAAACTCAAACTCCTGTGTGGGTGGATCAGTGGCCCCTTACCCAATAGAAATTAGAGGCTGCCTCCATGTTAGTATAGGAACAGTTCACAGCCGGCCATGTGGAACCCTCAATCTCACACTGGAACACTCCTATTTTTGTTATTAAGAAGAATTCAGGCAAATGGCACCTTTTACAGGATTTGCACACTATCAATAAGGTTATGCGCCCAATGGGGCACTACAGTCAGGCATCCCTACACCGGTAGCTATTCCTAGGAACTATTATAAAATGGTCATCAACTTAAAAGATGGCTTTTTTACTATTCCTTTACATCCTGAGGACAGACCCTATGTTGCTTTCAGCCTCCCCCACATCAATTTTCAGGGTCCTATGCAAAGATTTCAATGGAAGGTCCTTCCTCAGGGTATGGCTAACAGCCCTAGTCTTTGCCAAAATATGTTGCTCAAGCAGTAGACCCTGTGAGAGAGCGGTGACCACAAGTTTATATATTACATTATATGGATGATTTGTTAATAGCTGCACCTAATACCTATGATCATAACAATTGTTATTTGAATCTCTATAAGGCCCTCACTGCCTTGGGACTTCAGATAGCCCCTGATAAGGTTCAGACACAGGACCCCTACACTTACTTGGGGCTCAAACTTCAAACTAATCAAACTCAAATCCCTAATATACAATTGTGTGTGGACCATCTCCACACTCCTAACAATTTCCAAAAATTATTAGGGGATATCCAATGGCTAAGACCATATTTAAAACTACCTACCTATGTGCTTTTGCCTCTTAATGATATTTTAAGGGAAGATTCTGACCCTTCTTCTCCTCGAGAGCTTACTCCCAAGGCACGGCAAGCATTAATTCAAGTCACAGAAGTCATTGCTCAACAATTTGTTACATAAATATCTTATAACCTTCCTTTGGTTTTGGTTATGTTACACACCCCTCATACACCCACAGGACTATTCTGGCAGTGGGATCCATATTTTAAAAATAAAGGTTGCCCCTTGCTTTGGGTTCATTTGCCCACCACATCCTCTAAAGTTATTGCTGTCTATCCTGCTCAGGTAACTTCTATCATTATTAAAGGTCGCCTGCTTTCTCGACAACATTTTGGCAAAGACCCTGATAGCATTTTGATTCCATACACTAAGGATCATACCCAATTTTTACTATAGACAAGGGATAAATGGGGTATTGCCCTATCAGGCTTTTTGGGAGCAATTGATAACCACCTTCCCAATGACCCCCTTTTGCATTTTGCTCAATTACATCCATTTATTTTTTCCTCTGGTTACTCAGAAGGCTCCTATTCCACAAGCCCTTACTGTTTTAACAGAGCTCCAGCAATGGCCGTGCAGCCTTTGTTGTTGATAATGAGCCCACCAACTTTGACACTGCTTATCCATCAGCACAGCTTGAAGAATTGTTTGCTATAACACAAGTCTTTATGACATTTTTTGATAAACCTGTTAATATTTATACAGACAGTGCTTACATTGCCCATTCTGTGTCCCTATTGGAGATTTCACCTGCCATTAAGGCTTCCTCCAACACAGCCTTTTTGTTTAACCAACTTCAACAACTAATTCAGGCTAGAAAACATCCATTGTTCTTAGGACACATTAGAGCACATTCTGATCTTCCCAGTCCCCTATCACAAGGTAATGCTCAGGCCAATGCAGCCACTCTTTCCCTTTTCCCAGCTCTTATTGGATCCATCCAAGAGGCCACAGATTTACATAAACTTCACCACTTAAATTCTCAGAGCCTTCGGCTACTTTGTAAATTTATCAGGCAACAAGCAAGGGAAATTGTAAAAGCATGTCCTGCTTGCGTTGTCTCCCTTCCTATTCAACATCTGGGTGTTAGCCCTCGAGGATTACTGCCCAATCAGATTTGGCAGATGGATGGTACCCCCTTTCCTGAATTTGGAAAAACAAAGTACATACATGTTTCCATAGATACCTTTAGTGGCCTTATTTTTGCATCACCGCATTCCGGAGAAGCTACCAAGGATGTCCTTTCTCATCTTGTCTCAGCCTTTTCCATGATGGGAAAGCCAGCACATATTAAGACAGATAATGGCCCTGCGTATACCAGTAGCAAGTGCAAACAGTTTTGTGCCACTCTTCAAATCTCTCATACTACTGGAATTCCACATAACCCTCAAGGTCAGGGCATTGTGGAACGTGCACACCTCACATTAAAAACCTGGCTTACCCACCTTGTCCTCTTCCCTTGCATTTACCACTCACAGGGATCGCCTTAATCATGCATTATTTGCTCTTAACTTTCTTACCCTAGACAATGAAGGACATTTGGCCACGGACAGACATTGGCATCCCTCTTCTAATTCTGCTCACCCATCTGTTATGTGGTGCAATCCTTTAACAAATAAATGGAAAGGCCCAGATCCTGTCCTCATTTGGGGATGAGGCTCAGCTTGCATTTTAGATCAAGAACAAGCAGCCCCACGATGTTTACCAGAACGCCTGGTTAAACAGGTCAATGATTTACCACAGCCCAGGGACGGAAACCTTCCCCCTGAGGATGAATCTTCCTCTCTTATACATGCAGCCAACAATCTATGCGAAAAATCCCCTGAATGGCAAACCCTGTGACTGCACACCATTGCTTCTCTGGATAATGGCTGCCTGTTCACTGCTCTCCCACAGCCATGCAGGACTTGAGGACCCTGCTAAGGTTCGTGAGTATTTACTGGAGCTCAAAAACAAACCATGTAAGTGTGAGGGAGGATTTATATTGAGTACTGATGAGACAAATCACAAGCCATCATACATTGGTAATCTCCTGAAACAACGCCAAGAGATAGATTGTGGCAGTCACATTGCATTTTGGGAGACACATACTCAGTGGTACTGTATCAAAAAAACACAAATTATTCCTCCAGTTAATGGCAAACCTGCACCCTGTTCTTGTAGAACTTTTCACACTTACTTCCATAGTTCTTGTTATTCCTCAGCTCAAGCCTGTTCCTCAGGGAGTAAAATCTATTTTACTTATTAAGGTCCCATCCAGGATCAACTGGAGGGGATTGGTGTAATACCCCTGGAAAATTAAGTGTTGCCTCATGTCCTCATAGTAGGGCAAACAGTTTGCTGGTCTACTATGGCCCCCCTACATGTCTCTAATGGAGGAGGCCCCCAAGATTCTAATAGAGCCAAACAAGTCCATGAGAAAATTCAACGGATGTACGAGGAACTGCATCCTAGTCTCTTATATCACCTACTAGCACTACCTAAACACAGACCTTCTGAGATAGACCCTGCCACTTACAATATTCTTGAAGCCACTTATGCCTTGCTTAATCAGTCCAATTCTCCCATGACTGCAGATTGTTGGCTTTGCTTGCAGCTAGGATATCCCGCTCCATTAGCTATTCCAATTGATTATAGAAATGACTCAGCTGCTACCCTTACTAGGAAAATTGCTGAGAATGTAACCTATCCTAATACACCATGGTCCAATTTTACCAGTGAAAATTGTCTACTGACTCCACCATCTTTGGTACAGTCATTCATATTTTCCAATACTACTTGCTTTTTCTCACCTGGCTATAATAATACCTGGGATTTAAATATAGGGATTATGACATTTAGTGATTGCTCTGAGACATTCAATTTTTCACAGCCATTGTGCCCCTCTAATGGCACTGTATTTGTCTGTGGAGGTAATAAGGCTTTCACTCAACTGCCAACCAACTGGACTGGATTATGTGTCCTAGCTGCCTTGCTCCCAGACGTAGATATTATTCCAGGAGATGAACCTGTTCCTATACCAACAATTGATCACATTGCAGGATGAGCTAAATGTGCTGTCACCTTTATCCCTTTACTTGCAGGACTTGGAATAACTATAGCAGTGGCCTCAGGTATTGATGGTTTGGGAGTCTCTCTTACTCAAAATACAAAATTATCCAGACAATTGATTTCTGATATACAGATACTCTCAAGCACCATACAAGATCTTCAAGATCAGGTGGATTGCTTAGCAGAAGTGGTCCTACAAAATAGGAGAGGTTTAGATCTTCTAACTTCTGGACAGGGAGGCATTTGTTTGGCTTTGCAGGAAAAATGCTGTTTCTATGCCAACAAGTCAGGAATTGTTAAGGACAAGATCAAACAGCTGCAGGAAGATTTAGAAAAATGCCAACAAGCACTGGCTGATAATCCACTATGGACTGGTTTCAGTGGACTCCTTCCCTATCTCCTTCCCTTCCTAGGTCCACTCCTTTGCTTGCTACTTTTGGTATCTATAGTCCTTTGATATTCAACAAGATCAAGGCTTTTCTTAGAGCTCAAATTGAGGCTATACTGGCAAAACCTACTTAGGTTCAATACCATTGACTGGAGATGATGCATCGTGATGGTGATCTTAATAGACCATCACCCCTGTGAGCTGAACTGGACAGCCAATGACCGGTAAGATTCGTGAGAGCTCATACCAACCTAAGGCAGGAAATGAGGGCTAGAGCCTCATTATCCAATGATGGGCAAGGATGTTGCTCTGTCACGGACAACCTAAGGTAGCTGCAGTTCCAGAGGGATTTTCACTCCAGCTCTGTACCTGTCCAGGCAGGCCACACCCCCACCTCATCACATTGCCTCTATCACCACCCTTAAAATATGACTATCAGAATATGGTCAATATTTTTCTATAAGAAAGCGGGAAATATCAGGGACCAAGAACAAGTTCTCATTCTGAGAACATCCTGACCTTTACAATAAGCAGAAGCCCAGGGAACATTTTGCAATTGCCTTGCCCTGCACAAACACCCTGCACCTGGCAACTGACAGATTCACAAGTCACGCCCCTCCCCCCTCCTGGCTGATAGTTCTGACAATATGGTGCCTATGGCGCTGTCCCTGCTTCTCTTCCGGGATTTCACCTTCCCGCTGGCACGAACTTGCACCGTATCAGGAGCCCAATAGAAGAACACAGCCAACCAGCCTTCAACTCGTAAAACCCCTCATTCCCTCAGCATAAATACCCATGTGAAAAATAAAAATTTGCAGCTTGATCAGAACTCCTGTCTTGCTGTCACTCCCTGTGTCTCTTGTCCCTTCATTCCTTCTCTCTTAGGTTCGCTGTCCCCTGTTGATGTCCCATGGGTCGGGACAGGAAATATGATTTCTGAAGCCTTGGTAGAATAAATGACTTCCCTGGAATTATCTAACCAAGTGTTTCAGCATTTCAAAACCTAAGGCATGACTTCTGACGTGTAATGCAGATCCCTGTCCACTACACTTTTCCCTCTCTCAGAGCACAAGCATCCACATGCAATGCAAAGTGTGAGGGTAACCATATTTTACCTACTGCCACAAATCTCTACATCAGAATCTCTTGCACAGTGAGGGGAGGCTTGCCAGGTAATCTGTGTGTCATGACACACTGGCAGGCAGTCATGTAAGCTCCTTTCTGGTAAATATAACATTCCTAGTGTTATTTTCATTTTGAATATGTAACCTTGTTTTAAAAATGTGACTGAGTTTACATTTTAATTCATTCACTTTAACAAGCTCTTAATTTTATATCATTATCTGTGTATTACTACTTTGAGTTGTAAAATGGACTGTCACATGCATGAAATATTATGTGCCTACCTGCTCTATGTACTCTCAATACTACAGATAGAATCCATGACAAACATAAAATTGAAAATCAATAAAATTTACTCATGATGAATCTTAGAATTTGTAGTCAATATGCATATAGCATGTTGAAAAACTATGCTGAGACCACAAATTTCACAAATGTTCTATGCATTTTTCAGCTGCATTAATTCAGGTTATAAGACTAGCACAAATATTTAAATGTCAATTTAAAAATAGTTATTTAACAATTGGATAACATTATGCAATGTATCATTATTTATGAACTAGTAAAAATATGTGGGATGGAATAATTCATTATGACTTGAGACAGGCATAGTAAAAATGTTGGAGTGAATATAGAATATTCAAATAAGTACAAGAAAGCTATACAATGTTGTTTCCTAAAACACCAGGTTATGAGAGAGAGAAATAAGAGGACATTATTATGATTTTATCTGGACAGTGAATTGACATTGTTTATAAAGTAATTAAATGGGAGAAACATCTCCTCCATCCCAAATATGTACTATTAGCCTTGCTGCTGTTTTCTTCAATAGTCATTTGTTCAGCTATTTCAGATAATGATTCACCAATATTCTGGCATTCTCAAAGAGTGTCAGATAGCATTCTCTTAAACTTTTTTATACTATCAATTGAATGTGACTTGAAAAAATTCTGAAAGAATGAACACAGAAGTGAAGTTATCAATATTTTACTGCTCAAGAAAACAATGTCATTCTGTGTTTCCTGGGAGTATTCAAAATAGGAATATGATGAATATAATCAGGAAATTTTTACTTTGCCAAACAACACAAAATTCAAATTTCTGTTTAAAAAGATATGTTTGCTAATTAATGCTTTATTTATTGTGCATTATTATAATAGCAGAAATTTTGCATATTTAGAATTCAATCATAATAATGAAATTTAGAAAGTTTGCAAATTTTCTTAAAATGTACTTTCTAAAAGACTCTATCCCTACAAATCACAATCCCATAGGAACCAGTCAGTAGATATTTTCAGATACAACCATGGGTTAGGAGAGGTAAAGAGGAAAGGATAAAGAATAATCTTTGACCTTTTACTATCCCATTTTTATGTATTAGGAAATTTTCTCAAAGAAGTTTCCTGGTCCAAGTCAGACAAATAACAAATAATTAGACTTAAAAACAGGATTGCCATTGACTTTATCCTCCACATTATAGCATCTCTGAAATCAGGTTGTATTTCACAATTAATAGGATGTCAAATGTAATTGAGAGAATTTTTTTCTTTTTTAATACATACATAATTGAATGATACAATTCATGGTGTAGTCTTACAAATGATGAAACAATGTACTTGCTACTAAACCCATTTCTTCAAAAAATTACCCATCACTTCTTTCTGATTTACTTTCTGACTTGCAGTGAGCTGGTATACCAGATCACCATTAACTATAAGCATTATCCTACATTAGAGTAAGGTCCTCATAAACTCCTTTATGCTTGGACTGGGGTTGTGGCTCAGTGGTGGAGTTCTTGCCTGGCATATGTGAGTTACTGGGTTCAATCCTCAGTACCACATAAAAATAAACAAAATAAACAAATTTTATCTATCTACAACTAATGTTTTTGAAAACCCTTTTATGCTAAAATACATATTTTACCAAACACCTCTGTTTACCTATTTCTTATTGTGTTTTTCTTTTTGTCTCATTCTAAGCCTGTATTCTAAGTAGTTGAGTTTGCTGAACAGGTGACCTCTGCATAATATACAAGTTATATAATAATTTTTGTTTGCTCAGAGGTTGAATGGAGAGTATCATGCATAAATTCACAAGTAGCAATGATTTTGTTCCTTACCATCTCCATGTTATATTTACTATATATTTCAAAATAAACACTACAAGAAAAATATAAAACCACACTTATTGAAATAGCAAGAATTACAATTACACTACAATACTTTTTTCACTCCTAAGCTCTAAAATAGGAGACAGACTGGTGAATTACTGAAAAGACTTCATGCCTTAGCTTGGTTTCGTTATAACACCAAACTGACAAATATATTCTGCTGAATATTTTCTATTAATGTATCTTTTAGATTACTATTCCTCTTTTCAATGGTATCTAACATGCAATTAAACCTATTTGGTTCTTTATTTTAGTTACTAAATTTTATCTATTTCAAAATTTCCTTTTCTTTTCTACAGATCCCACCTCTGTAATAAAATTTTCAATCTCACCATGCATTTTTATAACTAGATTAGTTATCATGTGTTAATGCCTTTGTAACTCCAAATTCTGTGTAATCTTTATCAAGACTATTTTTATGCTTTGAACTGTTCCTATTCTTGATTTTTTTCTCTTGGGCTTACTGTACACTTAGAAATTTTTTATTGACTGCCAAGTACTCTATGTGAATGATTTTATGAAATGCCTATAGAAAAAATATACAGATTCTAGATGCTGTTACCTTCCACCAAACAAAATTTTATTCTCCTCTAGGGGGAAGTCAAAGTAGATGAATAGATCAAATCAATCCAATCAGGAATAGAGATTGCTTGAACACTACTATAAAGATTGACCTGCCTGTGATTTGTCCTCACTCTTTTGACACAGTCCTTTCACAGATTACACTGTAACCTGAGCCAGAACAACAAATTATCAAAAACTCCATGCAACTTTTCCAGTTGCCTTCTGCTTATTTTTTATAACCTATTCAGCTTTTATCCTTATTCTGTACACAGCTGAAGAGTTAGAAAACACAGGAGAAAACCCATTACAGACTGTGTCTGTACCCTTCTCTCCTGAATCTTAACTGATTCAGCAGCTCTACAATGTCTTCCAAAGGATTTTAGTTTTCTAGCACTTTTAGTAGTTTCAGCAGAAGATTTAGTCTTCTATAAGTTACACCATCATAGGCAAAAATGGAGGCTTTTATGTGGATTTAAAGATAACATATCACAGGTATTTTACCAAGCAAGGTAGTCAATAAAATCAAAAGTTGAATCCAAAAAGAAACCTGTTTAGTGTAGGGCTGTTCTAAATGGTATCTCGTATCTGACTGTCAAACTTACCAAAGCTACCTTCATGGTCAGTCATCAATGCCATTCATTTAAACATACTAGATATTTAAGATGAACTGAGCTATGTCACTCTGATCTCTCTAAATGAGTCTGAAATAAGACTTTACCCTAGAGACAGGAGAGAATCCCTCTAGCAATTTATCAAGCATGGTAATTGTGTCAATCCCTACAGAGTCTTCAAGAAATCTATATTCTACAAAAGTCCTAAGAGCTGGTAGCTCATAATCACCAACTTCTTAGACAGCAAACTTTTTAAATACAGTCATATGCTTACTGATTTCTGACCAACTACATAGACATCATTTCAGAATCTAGGCATACAACTTTTTTTTTAAATTGGGAACTATTTCAAAATTTTCAAAAGCTGGATTCTGCCTATTGTTCATGACAAATAAGAATAAAATTAAGAAAGTAAAAAAGAAATGATTTATATCACATGCTAAGAAATCAATTATATATGGATTCAGTATACCTTACCACATATAGTCTGGCTATTTGAAATAGCAGTCAAGAGTCAAATGTGGCTAATGAGTACCTGAAAGAAGTTACTACAAACTGGGTTGTACCATTAATGTGAAATATTCAATGAATTTCAAAGACTTAGTAGGAAAAAAGAATATAAAATAATTCAGTAATTGTATTTAATATTAAAGAAAAATAAAACAGAAATGTTAGTTGCTGGGTGAAGAAGTGAAATGAGAATTACTGGTTACCTGGTACAGATCTTCAGTTTTACAAGATAATAAGGATTCTCATAGACAGATAATGGTGATGATTGCAAGACAACATGAAGTATTTTCTTAATAACAAACACAATAATGGTTAAGTCAGTACATATTAAATGTATTTAAAAAAAACTAAAAACCCTTAATTGCCTAGGACAGAAATAAGCATTTATTATCTCACAAAATTTTAGCTTTAATTAAATTTTATTTGTTCTACTGCTAATAAAGAAAAGATACTATGGATATATTTAAGTGAAATATATTACTAAATTAAATCCATCTTTAAAAAAACTTTTTAAAATACATGTCCAAAAGATTACTAATGAGGACAGAAAACGTTCTTCCCATGTATGATTTCATTGCTGTGTGAAAAATATAAAGACTGGCTGTTTAGTTAAATATTTCTCAAGAATCAGATCAAAAATGGGGCTACAGAGATGGGTAGTGGAATAATGACTTTCAGATATTATCAGATTCAAATGTAGCAAAAGTGTAAAATATTTGAGTACTCCATGTGAAGAGCAGGAGGAAGAAAAATAATAATGACAGAAACAGAAAAACCTTAATTTACACTAATCCCATGGAAATAACTTTGATAGTTGCTATTATTTTATTTTAGATAAAAAATTTTATTTTAGACATGCAAGAAATCTACTTCAGGATCTACTAATTTAAAGCAAGCAGTTGTATACAGATATCAAAAGCAACAACTTGATACAGCCCAGCACACTGCATCCAAAGCAAACAGATTAGCCCTTGAATGCAATTAATATTTAAGGTACCTGTGACCACAAAATATGAAGATCTGTACATTATTTGAAAGTACACAAATTATGTCTTTATGTGAAACATATATCCCAGGGACTTAATGTTTTTAATTATATGGTTCCACTGTAGGGATGTGTGAATATTTTGGAAGAAAAAATGAATAATGGAGGGGGTGTAGTGGTCCAAAATAACGACTGAGTGAACTGCACTGCAGCTTTTATTTATGAGATATCCTTATTTTATGCCATAGTGACTGCAAAATAAAACAAATAATAATAATAATAAATATATTTTGTATACAACATATAAACATTTAGGTATTCAGAGAGCATGAGAATTTTTGAACTACATAAATAAGTTTAATATTGATACATGGAAAGGGGTATCACTGAGCAATATATAGTGCAGAAGACCTTTCTAACAGCTTTTTGAAAGTTCTTAGATTGATCAATATCATAATATAGCACAAATGTGATTCAATAAATATGGCACTACAAAATTTCTTAACTTAAAGTTTTAATTATATTACATAAGTACAAATTAATTTTAGTTTCTTGTGTTATTTAAACATACTCTTTTATGTGGTACATTAGAACATTCTAACTTAGTTTTCAAGAAAAATCACACTATAGTTTTGCTCATTTTTTATTTCTCTTCAACAATTGAAGACTGAAAAAAACTAAATATTATGGAACTGCTTACTTGGGCAGAGTATGTCATCCAAATTCTCTTGGATAAACAATAATGAATGCTATGTTTTCTCTTATAAAATA
Organism: Sciurus carolinensis; assembly: GCF_902686445.1. Taxonomy (NCBI): domain Eukaryota; kingdom Metazoa; phylum Chordata; class Mammalia; order Rodentia; family Sciuridae; genus Sciurus; species Sciurus carolinensis. The sequence goes on along the minus strand of NW_025920159.1, from coordinate 263,547 downwards.
AATGCAGATGCTTCATTACTTGTAACATGCATGTGCTGAAGATGAACTATTACTCAAAGTATTCACATGTCATACCTTGTCAGAAGCATAAAATATATCAAGATAATATACAGAATAAAAAAATACAGGAAAGATAAAAGCAAACAAGAAAACATATAATTGTAATGGTACTGGTTCTGAAACTTTCTATTGTTATTTTACAAGATAGTTACCAAGGTAAGAATATTTTCTATCATAGATATTTCCTCGGCAAAATTTCACATACTGGAGTATTCATTTAGTCACATTGACATTAAAATATTCATGTTGTGACTTCTATAGTAGATAAGCTTGTTCAATTGCTTTAAAAATATTTTTCTTGGATATTTTCTTAACTTTCCATCTCAGAAAAAACTCATTCAAAATAAAATAAACCTTCTAAATATAAAAGATGATAATCAAGTTCACAAAACTGTCAGGTAATTAACACATAACTGTTAATTATTTCCAGGCTACCTAACTCATTTCCCTGATCCTCAATAACTCAGCAAAAGACAGACTAGAATAGCTTTTGAAAATGATCTTCAGATCTCACCACTGAAAGAAGCACATTTGCATTTCCTTGATAAATTGTCTGAAAAATTCTCATGTGATCTTTTCCTTCTCTTTGATTGACATTGGGACATAACATTTCAGCAGTCTACACTTGACCTGACAACTGAAAAAACAGCATACACTGCAATGCAGCTGCTGGCCCTGGAAATGGTGGAGTTTAGCAAGGGTGACTGAGGGGAAGCCTCTGGAAATGTGCTAAAAAAAAGAAGCCATTCTGGTGTGGTGAGGCAGATTTCAAGAGATGGAACATCTGGCAGAGTGCATTGAACAAAAATGAAGATGGGTTGATATGGGAAAAGACATAAATTAGAAAAAAAATAGGAAGAAGTTAGAAAGACGGACAGGACATTAGGACTTTAGAACATAGTGCCAAGAATTTTGGGGTGTCATATTTGTTTAATTTTCACAAGAAGGTTCATGGATTTTTATACCATTTTAATATAAAAATAGAGCTCTATAAATGTATTTCTTAGTGTGACTGAGTCTCTTTATCCCTATCTCCAGCACATACACACAAACAATTATAAACTCTAGACAAAGGAACAAAAGGAATCCTACCTGAAAACACTAAAGAAGGACTAAGTCAGGACAGAGAATAGAGTTCCATTTAACACTTTGAAAAAGGCAATGTCATGGCATTGAGATGGTCACAGGTTTTCCTTCCTCTTTTTGCTTGAGGAGAGACCACAGGGTGGAGGTGGGTAAAAACACCTTTAAATAAATCTGTAGCCTCGGTTCATGAAGACCCAGAAAACAGAGAGTCAATCCCCAGATCATGGAAAGTGAGAGGTAATGCCAGAAAGAAGAAAAGTTGTTAGTGGGGACCCCAATTTTGTGGATACATTCTGCCCACATCTCTGTCTAAAGACGAAAGGAGACATTTTTGGGCAGATTGGGAACAATTTAAAGCTAATCAGAACTGAGATCTGAAGATCCATGAGGAGGAATTTTCTGATGACTGACCTAATAACAACTTTAGGAATCTAAGCTGATGAGGCTGTCATGAAGAAAACATGGAAAATGTGTCTGTGCATGTTTTGGCAATGTGTATAAAACAGGTGATACAGGAAACTGGAAATTGCCTTATAAAACAAATTAAAAATGAGAAATAACTCAAAATGATATTAAGTAAAAATCATATCTCAATAATAACATTGATGCTAATGCTATAACTCATCAATCAAAAGACATAGTCTGTAAGATTGGATTAAAAAGGAAGACCCAACAATATGCAATCTCCAAAAGACTCTCCTCATGGGCAAAGACATTCACAAGTTAAGGTATAAGGATTGAAAATAAATATCATTCACTTGGAACTTATGTACAAGGAAGCTTTAATATCCTTATATAGGATAGAGTGGACTTGAAGTCAAGGTTAATCAAATGGAACAAAGAAGGTCATATCATAATGCTTAAGGGAAATATACATCAATAAAACATACTGTTATGGGGTGCAACTTAAGAATAGACCGATCAGATTTGAGAGTCTTTATTAAGCTGGCCAACTGACTGTCTCACACAACGCCCCCAAAAATGGCTATTGGGAGAAGGGCCCTGACCACAGGGTTGTAGGTGTTCTTATACCAAAAATCACATCAATCATAAGTTTCTGTTGCTATGATTCAAAATTACAAACTAACATCATGAGATCATCGACAGAGGGGGAGGTGGGTCAAAATGACCCTCACCAAGGTACAAACTAAAGAATGGTTGCTAACATCCACACAATTACTGTTTACATGGTACATTGTTTAGGAGCAATAGGGATCAAAAGAGAGCAATTCTTTACTACATAGGAGTTACCATTGTATATTATTAAACATGTCAACACCAAGTAACTGATACTGGGCACAGAGGCAGTTTCTTCCCATGGGAGAAACTTATTTCCTACATAACATGGAGTCTCAGAGCAAAATGGAGTCTGTTTAGTCATTTCCCATAGAGTCTGGCCTATAACATTCTCATGGAGCCAGATCTGTCAGCCCATCACAATACCAATTATAAATATCCATATCTCTCAAAATGGAGCATCTACATATGTCAAATCTTTCTCAATTTCAAGAATCAATAAAACAAGAAACAATAACACTGGGTGATTTTAGTAAATTCCTATCAACAACTGATAGATGCTCCAACTGAAAACTAAATTAAGAAGGTTTAGAATTAAACAATAAAATTAATTATTCAGACAAAACAGAGAAATAGAATATTTCATCCATTAGTGACTGAATACACTTTTTTCTCAATAGCACATGAATCTTTCACTAAAATAGATCATATTTTAAAGCACAAAGCAACTCTGTGTAATTGCAAATTATAGCTCTAATACCTTGGAGTATATCAGATTATAAAATAAGTAAATGAGAAATCAATGATAAAATAAAAAACAGTGACTACTCTGAAAACTGGACAATAAATACTACACTTGAATAGCTAATGTGTAGCTGAAGAAATCAGGGATGAAATTTAAAAAAAATACATAGAGGTAATGACACAGCATATCACAATTACTGGGACACTATGAAAGAACTTCTAAGAGGAAGGCTTATTGCATTGAATTCATTTGATTAAAGAATAGAAAATTCCAACTAAATAACCTAAAATCACTTCTCAAAGTCAAAGAAAAGAACAAATCTATACCAAAATAGTAGAAGACAGAAAATAATTAAAAAGAGTACCAAAATCAATGAAGTTGAAATAGAAAATTCAAAATGTCAATGAAACAAAGTTGCTCCTTTGAAAAATTAATAAAATTAATAAGCACTTAGCCGAGCTAATGAAGTGGAGAGAAAAATCAAATTACTAAAATTTATGATGAAAATTAAATATCACCAAAGACACTCCTGAAATGCAGATGATAGAAACTATTGTGAAAACCTATAATTTAATAAAACAGAAAATCACAGAGATCAACAAATTTCTAGAGAAATATTACCTACACAAATTAATGTAGGAGGACACAAAAAATTAAAACACACCAATTTCAATCAATGGAATAGAAGATGCCATCAAAAGACTACCACATAAACAAACAAACAAACAAACCCAGGACCAAATAGATTCTCAACCAAGTCCTTCCAGCCCTTCTAAGAAGATTTTACCCCAATATTTCTCAAATTATTCCATGAAACAGATAAGGGAGAAACACTTCAAAACTCATTCTATGATCCTAGTTTCACCCTGATACCAAAACCAGACAAAGATTCATCAAGGAAAGAAAACTTCTGACTAATATCCCTGATGAATATAGATGCAAAAATTCTAAAGAAAATACTGGCAAATTGCATACAAAATCATATTAAAAAGGATAGAGTACCATCATCAAGTAAGTTTCATGCTAGGAATGCAAGAATGGTCTAACATACATAAATAAATAAAATAATTCATCACATCAATGAATTAAACACAATAATCACATGATTATCACAATCAACAAATAAAAAGCATTTGACAAAATTCAGCATCCATTCATGGTCTATACACTAAATAAATTAGGGATAGCCAGAATATTTCTCAATATGGTAAATGCTATATATGCTAAACCCAAGACCACTATCAATCTAAATGGATAAAATTTAAAATGTTTTCTGCTAGAAACTGGAAAAAGACAGGGATGCCCTTTTTTACCACTTTTATTCAACAGTACTTACAAACCTCGCTGGAACAATTAAGCAAAAGAAAGAAATTAAAGTGATATGAATAGGAAAAGATCTTAAATTATCTCTATTTGACAATGATATGGTTCTACATTTAGAAGACACAAAAACTCCACCAGAAGGCATCTAGAATTCATTAACAGATTATGCAATTTAACAGGATATAAAATTAAGATCCATAAATCAATTGTGTTTCTATGTATCACTGATGAATCAGTTGAAATGAAATTATGAAACTCTCTCATTCATAATAGTCTCAAAAAATGCTCAGGAATCGATCTAACAAAATAGGTGAATGACCTCTACAATGAAAACTACAGAACATTTAAAAAAGTAATTGAAAAGAACTTAGAAGATTGAAAGATCTCTCATGTCCTTGGATAGGCAGAAATAATGTGTCAAAATTGCCATACTACCCAAAGCATTATACAGATTTAACTCAATTTCTATAAAAATTCCAATAATTTTTTTCATAGAAATAGAAAAGTGAATCATAAAATTTATTTGGAAAAACAAGTGGACCTGAATAAATAAAACAATGCTTATTAGAAAAGTGAAGCAGGAGACAACACAATATTATGCCTTAAGTTATACTACAGAGCTATAGCAACAAAAACAGCAAGTTATTGGCACCAAAACACACATGAAGACAAACAGGACAGAAAACACAGAAACAAACCTACCTATATGCAGTTAATTCATTCTAGAAAAAGGTGTCACAAACACATGACTCTTCAGCACATGGTGCTGGATAAACTGAAAATCCATGTAGAGTAAAATTTTTCTCCTATCCTTCAGACTGCACAAAACTCAACTCACTTACATAAAGGACCTAGACATTAGAAGAGATTGTTTACCTCATAGAAAAAAATAGAGGACAAATTGTCCACCATTTTAGCTTAGGAACTGACATCCTCAAGAAGATTTCTAAAGTGCAAAAGGTAAAATCAAGAATCAATAAATGCATGACATCAAACAAATATTCCTCACAGAAAAGAAAATAAGAATGTGAACAGAATGCCTACAGAATCCAGAAATTTTTGCCACCTGCACTTCAGGTAGAGCATTAAACTCTAGGATATATAAAGAACTCAAAAAAGTTAACACACACACACACACACACACACACACACACATACAAGAATCCAACCATTAAGTAGGCAAAGGAATTTAGTGGGCACTTCACAAAAGAAATACAAATTGTCAACAAATATATGAAAAAATATTCAATATCTGTAGAATTTAAAGAAATGCAAATCAAAACTACAATGAGATTACCTCCAACTCCAGTCAGAATGGCAAATATCAAGAATACAGGAAATAATGTTGGTGAGAATGTGGGGGATAATGCTCACTCATACATTGCTGGTGTTACTGTAAATTGGTGCAACCACTCTGGAAAGCAGCATGGAGATTCCTCAAAAAAATTTGGAATAGAGTGACCATTTGACCCAGTTATCCCACTCCTTAGAACATATACAAAGATTTAAATTAGTATACTAGAGTGATGCAGCCACATCAATTCTTATAGGAGCTCACTTTGAAGAGCATAGCTATGGAACCACACTATGTGCCCCACAACAGATGAATGGATAAAGAAAATGTGGTATATATAAACAATAAAACATTACTCTGCCATAAAGAAGAATGAAATTATTGCATTTGCCAGTAAATGGGTGCAACTAGAGACTATCATGCTAAGTGAAATATGCCAGTCTTAAAAAACCAAAGGTCAAATAGTCTCTCTGATATGTGGCTGCTAACACATAGTAAGTGGTGGGAAGGGAATAACAAGTTTATTGTGTTAGACAAAGGGGAATGAAGGTAAGGAAGTGGCATGGGGATAGGACTTTCAAATGAATTGGACATAACTTTCCTATGTTCATCTATAAATACACTACCAGTGAACTTCCACATCATGTTCAACCACAAGAATGGAATCCTAATTAGAATAATATATATTTAATGCATCTATAATATCTCAAAATATAGTGTGTATGTACATATAAATATAAATATATATATATATACACATATATATCTCACATTTTCTTTATTCATTCATCTGTTGAAGGGCATCTAGGTTGGTTCCATAATATAGCTATAGTGAATTGAGCTGTTTTAAACAGTAATATGGCTGTTTCACTAAAATACATTGATTTTAAGTCCTTTGAGTATAAATCAAGTAGTGGGATAACTGCTTTAATTCCATGTTTTCTTTAGATTCTCCATACTACTTTCCATATTGGTTGCACCAATTTGCATTCCCACCAGCAATAAATGAGTGTATGTTTCCCTCTGCATTCTCACCAACGTTTATTGTTGCTTGTATTATCGATAATTGCCATTCTGATTGAAGTGCCATGAAATATTAGTTTTATGATTTGCATTTCCCTAATTGCTAGAGATGCTGAACATTTTTCATGTATTTCTTGATCAATTGTATATCTTTTTCTGTGAGGTGTCTGTTCAGTTCCTTAGATCATTTATTGATTGGATTATTCATTTGTGTATGTGTATGTTAAATTTTTTGAGTTCTTTTTATATCCTAGAAATTGGTGCTTTATCTGAGATGCATGTGGTATAGATTTTCTTCCAATCTGTAGGCTCTCACTTCACATTATTCGATTTTGTCTTGGGCTGAAAAGAAGCTTTTTAGTTTAAGTCCATTCCATCTGTTGATTCTTGATTTAACTTCTTGTGCTTTAGGGGTGTTAGTAAGGAATTCAGGTCCTAGACTGACACGGTGAAGATTTGGGTCTAATTTTTCTTCTACAAGTCACAGGGTCTCTGTTCTAGTGCCTAAGTCTTTGGCCCATAGTGAGTTGAGTTTCATGCCAGGTGAGAGATAAGGGTATAATTTTATTTTGTTACATGATGTTTTTCTTTTTTATACCACTATGTGTTGAATAAGCTATCTTTTCTCTAGTGGATATTTTTGGCACCTTTGTCTCATATGGAATACCTGTATTTATGTGGGTTTGTCTCTGTATCTTCTTTTCTGTACCATTGTTCTACATATCTGTTTTCTTGCCAACTCCATGCTATTTTTATTAATATAGCTCTGTAGTATATTTTCAGTTCTGGAATTATGATGCCACTTGCCTAACATTTCTTGCTAAGGATTGATTTGGATATTCTGGGTCTCTTAATTTTCCAAATGAATTTTATATTGCTTATTCTAGTTCTATGAAGATTGTCTTTGGAATTTTAATAGGAATTGCATTAAATCTGTATAATGCTTTTGGTGGCATCTACAGTAGCAATATCTGTGATGGAGTCTGTGGTGGTGGTGTGAGCAGCTGCAGCCACCAGGAAAAAACCTCTGGGTATCTGCCATGGAAAATATTTAAAAGTGACTAGTAGCATGTGTTTCTAGTCATCAAGTCATGACTAGGTTAAATTCCCTGGACCAAAAGAATAAATTTTTCATATGACTCTATAGAGTAATATCTTGTATATTACTTAATATATATGTGTGTTTGTGTGTGTGTAATTCACTGCATAAACATATTTAAGTACAAATTTACATGATTATCTCAACAGAAGCATAAAAGTCATCTGACAACATCCAGCAATCATTCATTTTTAAAACTCTACAGGAACGAGTGACAGAAGGAAATTTCTTCAATAATATAAAAGCTGAATATGAGAAACCCAATGCTAACATTATAGGGAATGAAGAAAAATTAAAGCATTTTCTCTACAAAACAAGAAGAAAGCAAAGATATAAACTCTCACCACTTCTATTCAACTTGAAATTCAAGCCAGAGCAATCAGGCAAGAGAATAAATCTAATGCCATGCACACAGAAAAAAAAAGAATTCACTTATCTCTGTCCTTGATGACACTAATTTAGAAAATTTAAAATGCTACATTAGCAAATTTATAGAGATGATGAACAAATTTACTAAAAGAGCTGGATGTAAGAGCAACATACATAAATTGATAACATTCCTATATTGTGTGATTTAACATTTTACTAAAGAAATAGGAAAAAAAATCTCAATCACAGTAACCTAAAAATACTTGGGAAAAAATCTAAACTTTGAGGTTTAGATTATCAACAATGATAATCAACAAGATATCAACAATGAAAACCACAAAACACTAAATTAAAAAAAAATGGAAGCAGATCTTAGGAGGTGGAAATACTGCTCATGTCCTTGAATAAGCAGAATTAATATTATAAAAACTGCCATACTACCTACAGCAGTAAATAGACTCATTATGATCCAAATCAAACTATCAATGGCATTCTTTACAAAATACGCTGACAAATAAGCAGTTCAAAAATTTATTTGGACAAATAAGAGACAGAGAATATCCAAAACACCCTGAATGAAAAAAAGGATGCAGCTAGTATCACAATACCAGATAACAATTATGTTGTAGAACTTTTGTATACAAACTGTATTACAAAAACAGAACTTAATACCAATGGAATAGAAAATACAGAAAAATTCATATAGACACAGTGACTTGATATGTGACAAAGGTGTGAAAAACATATGTTGGAGGAAGGAGAGATTTTTTAACAAATGATGCTATGAAAATTAGATATCTATATTTAGAAAAATTAAAGCTTGATCCCTATTTCTCACCCTGCACCAAAGACAACTGAACTGGATCAAAGACTTAGGAATTAAACCAGAAACTTTAGAAGTGCTTAAAGAAAACGTAGGTCTAACACTTCAACATCTTGACAACTGCCTTAATAAGACTTCTAAAGCATAAGAAATAATACCAAAAATCAATAAGTGGGATGAAATCAAATTTCAAAACTTCTTTGCACCTAAGAAAACAAGAATGTGAATAGAGTGTACCAATGTGATAAAATGTTTTACTCCTGCTCCTAATGACAGAAAATTAATATACAGAATATAAAACAACTACAACAATATGAGCCATCCCAATTACTAAATGGGCAAAAAATCTCACCAGACAATGGTTAAAATAGGAAACACAAATAGCCAATATATATATATATATATATATATATATATATATATATATGTTCAACATGTCTAGAAATCAGTGAAATGCAAGTCAAAACTACATGGAGGAGTCTATTATTATTGTGTCCTTGCTCTTTTCCTATACCTCAAAAACATTATTACTTTTAAAAAGAACTAAATAGATATTTTTATCTCGCTTCACTCATAATAGCAATTTTCAAGATTAATGTGGTATATCCATGTATCAGAGAGAACATTTTGGGGGAGATTATACATACAAGACCAGTGTAACTCCACATCATGTATAGCACAAGAATGGGAAGTTATACTCCATATGTGTATAACATGTAAAATATACTCTACTGTCATGTATATCTAAAAAGAATTTTTAAGAAGATCAAAATAAATAATGGGGAAAATGTACACTTAACCAGTGTTGGTAGGTTAGAAAACTAGTATAATAATTCTGGAAAACCCTATGGATATCCCTTTCAAAAGTTGAAATGGAACCACCACATGACTCAGTAGTCCCACTCCCTGATATACATCCAAATATCTCAAGTCAGCATACTGTAGAGGAACAGCCACCTCAGAGTTTATAGAAGCACAATTCACAATAACCTAATTACAGAACCAGCCCACATACCCATCAACAAACTAATGGATAAAGAATATATGGTGTACATTTACAATGGCATTTTACTTAGTCATACAGAAGAATGAAATGATAGCATTTGGTGGAAAATTGATGAAAGTGGAGAACTTGATTTTATGTGAAATAAGCCATATTCAGAAACTCAAAAGTCAAATATTTCCCTTCATGTGTGAAAGCTAGATAAAACAATGGAAAAAGGGGTAATTCATTAAAAATGAAAGCATAATCTGTGGAGTAGAGGAAGGAGTTTTACCAAAGGAGTAAGGACAAAAGTGGGATAAATAGTAGAGTAAAACAAACCAAACTCTCTTGTGTACATATATGAAAAAAGCACAGTGAATTTCAATTTTATGTATAACTATAATCACTAATTTAAGCTGACTTTCTAAACTTTGACTTGTGTTTTACTTATTTTGCAAAGACTCTAGTTGTTTGGTACAAGCCATAAAATATATTCCTATCAGTTTATCTAAACATTGGTTTTTTTGCTGAAGGATATAGCATTCTACTTCTGCTTAAAAAAGGGTGGGAAGGGAATTGTTCTGTAGCCAATAACTTGAAAAAGAATGTTAAACTTTTGATAGAAATTCTATTTATTAAGAGGAATTCCCAGAGTTCATGCTTATAACAAAGTAATCTTTGTATATCCTAAGGTTAACAGTTCATCAGTTTCTGAGACCACAGAATCAGATTTTATATGGTAATTGAAGACTCCTGGTGCTTTTGGACTTCATACAATTATATTGACTGGAATCCTCCTTCTCCCTCCCATTACTGCCTTTCCCAGAACTGTTTTGGGAACATTTTGTAGCTTTGAAACAACAGGGTCTGAGAATTTTTAGTGTGCCTATTTCATGACTTTCTTGGTCACAAAAATTTGCTATGGGTGGCAGGTATCTCTATAGAGTGTATGCCAGTTCCTATTGGTAGTAGTCCTCTGTTATTTTATTTTAAGCACCAAAATAACTAATATTATTGAAAATTGTCCAACCCTTTAAAGGCTACTGGACAGTAGGATCTAAAAAGCAGCCCACTGCTTGATTCCTAGGATTAGGTTACTTCCTCCACTACTGGTCTAAGTCAGGAACTTGTGCCTCTTAGATTTCAGAAGTGCTTCTGGTAAGCTTTGTGCAAGCTGTGCCTTTCTTGTGCAAGTTTTGGATCAAGGTTCTTGGCCTTTCCAGGAATAAGTACAAGTAGTGCACAGCAAAACACATTTGCCTTTGGCTGGGGTTCCAGCTTGAGATAATACAGCTCATTTGGTTTGATTAAATGTCTTATTATATTTTTTTAAAAAATTAAAAAAATAAAAAAATAGAAGATGAATCAATAGAAGCCAAACTCATCATTCTCTTTTATGTTTTCTTTATTTTTTTCCTTTATTTTGTCCTCCCCCTTAGAAACAACACGTAATATTTTGCCTCTGCATCAGCCCTATTCAACTTTTTGAATTGCAAACCTTTTCCTACCCACTCATCTCTTCTTTTTTCCTCTTAATTAAATCTATTTTTAACTTCTCTTAGGATTGGTTAGTTTATAAAATGTCAGACTGCACCACTAATGCTATTACAAAAATAAATACACAGCAAATCAAAGATAAAACCTGCTGTTTGATTTTATGACCAATATTATTAATGATTACCTATGGTCTTTACTGATAGAAACTGCTATCCTACCATTTTTGCTTATTGTATCAACCAACAATGTAGATGTCACAATAGGAAATAAGTACAGGATTTGTTCCTATATATCATATGTATAAGTTTTATTTGTTATTTAGCCACCCAATCTGTGAGGTACCTTAAGCCTACAGGATTTCTCAAAGCTTATAGAGTAGGAGCCATCCTTCTTCACATCCGTTTGAACAGATGGGTAGACACATAAACAATATGTGAAAGCAATGGAAGAAAACATCCAAAACAAAACAGTATGATTCAACAATAGACTCCACTGACACTGCAGTGCAGAAAATGTCAGGTGAGGAATTTAGAAAGTACACAGATAATATAATCTAAGAGGGATGGAAGGAGTAAAATCACAAAGAAAATACAAGAAGTGATAGATCACTTGATTATGGAGTCAGAGATTTGGAAGAAAAATAAGCTGGTAATTTTTTTTATTTAATGTGGTGCTTCAGATCAAACCCAGTGCCTCATGCATGTGAGTCAAGTGCTCCACAACTGAGTCACAACTCCAGCCCCAATTGGTAATTCTTGAAATGAAAGAATCAATAAAACAAATTTAAAATTCAATGAAAAGCATTACCCGTAGCCTAGATCATTTGAAGATTTTTCAGGCAAAAAAGGCAATAAAAATAATCTTAAAATTTAACTTGATTATGGATAAAAGATGTTAGGAGACCATGAATAGAATTTTCAAGAAATATGGGATGATATTACAAGGTCAAATCTAGGATTTACAGGTGCTTTGAGGTACAAATTAAAGAAATGCACAATATTTTCAATAAAACAGTAATGGAAAAATTCCTAAATCTTAAAAATGAAATATAAAATCAAATACAGGAGTTATACAGGACTCTAAATATACAAAATTACAACAAACCCATTCCAAGGTATATGTATTACTCAGGGTTCTCTAGAGGAACAGAATCAACATGAAGTATAATTATAAAAGAAGATTTATTAGATTGGCTTACATGACCAGAAGCTGGATAGTCGACAATGGCAGTCTGCAGCAGGAGATCTGAAAGAACCAGAAACTACACAGTCCAAGAAACAGAGACCCCAGAATAAGAAGAATCAACAGTGCTACCCTAGTTCGAGAACAAGGCTTCTGGAAATGATGTTGAGAAAGCAGGCAGAGTCCTCTTTGGAATAGTAAAGAAGTGAGAGTCTGATATCCTCAGACAATCCAAGCACAGATCAAGAACTTCTTCAAGAAGAACTGAACTTGCATCTGCATCTGCTTCCTTGTTCTTCTGGCTTTTATTCCATCCTAATGGTCGGTGCCACCCATGCTTACGGAGGGTCTCCACTTCAGTTCAATATCCCACATTCCAATCATTCTTTATCACACTGTTGTTGACACACCAAGTCCTCTGAATCATTTGCATCTCTTAATCCAGTGAAGTTGACAATTGAAATTAAGCATCACAGGACATTATTATAAAAATGCCAAACTTACAGAAAAAGGACAGAATTTGAAAAGCAACTAAAAAGAAATGACTGGTCACATTTGGAAGTAAATCATTGTAGATTTCAGCTGATTATTCAACCCAAATGCTAAAAGCTAGGAAGGCTTAAAGTATTTTGCACAAAACTCTAAAGGACAATGTACACTATCCAAGAATACTATAACCAGGAAAATTAAGATTCATCTTTGAGAATAAAATAAAAACCTTCCATGATAAACAAAAGTTAAAAGAATTCACAGTTTGAAAGTTGGAACTACAAAACCTATTCAATAAAATGTTTCATGAAGAAGACATGGAGAAAACATGAAAACCATCAGAGGATGATACTATACTAGGAGAATCAAAGGACAATCAAATTCAACTTTAAAACTAGAAATATATCAAAATGATAGGAAATAAAATAATAATTCTGTGCTTTAATGGACTCAATTCATCAATAAAAAGACATAGATTGGATTAAAAAACTAGACCCAACAATATGCTGTTTCCAAGAAATTCAGCTCATAGGCAAAAACATACACAAACTGAAGTTACACAGGTGGCAAAAAACTTCTCTCTCACATGGATCAATAAGCAAGTGGGTGTTTCCAGTCTCATATCTGATAAAGTGTGATTCAAGCCAAAGTTAATCAAAAAAGACAAAGAAGGTCATTTTGTAATGCTTAAGGAAGTTATAAAAAATAAGAAGAATTAACACTTTTAACTATTTATGCCCTCAAAATGGAGCATCTACATATATCAAACACACCCTTCTCAATATCAAGAATCAAAAAACCACAGGACAATAATACTCAGTGATTTTAATAATCATCTCTCATCATTAGACAGATTATACAAACAAAAACTAAATAAACATTATACAGAACAAAAAAGTAAAATTTAGCCTATATATTTATACTTATATTAATATATGTATGATATTTCATTCATCAGTGACTGAATACAATTTCTTCTCAGCAATAAATGTAAACTTTTCTAAAAAAGACCATGTTTTAGGACACAAAGAAACTTTAGGCAATTTCAAAGTATAAATAATACCTTGCATTCTATCATATCATAATAAAAAATAATTACAAATAAGAGTTAAGATAAATAAATCTTACCCAAATACTTGGAGTTTTAAAAAACTCACTAGTGAATGATGAATGGAGAGCAGAAGAAATTAGGGGTGATATAAAAATTACATAGAGGCAAAAAGAGAATAATGATGCAAAATACCATAATCTCCAGGATGGTAAGAAGGTGATTTTCAGAAGAAAGTTTATAACATTGGACTGTCAATACATCAAAAAAACTTCATACATTGAAAAAAAAAAAACTGAAAGACACCAAATAAATAATCTATCATTACATCTTATGACCCCAATACAAAAACAACAAATCAACACAGAAATCAGTATAACATAGGAAATAGTTAAAATCAGAGCCAAAATCAATGAAATTGAGATTTAAAAAAATCTTTTTTAATCAATGAATTAGAAAGTTGTTTCTCTAAAAAAATAAGTAAAATTGATTAACACTTAACCAAGCTAACCAAGAGAGAGAAAAATTAATTTATTAAAATCTAAGATGAAAAGGGAAATAGCACTACAGGTACCACTGAAATACAGAGAATAATCAAAATCTATTTTGAGAATTTATATTTCATTGAGAAAGAAAATCTTGAAGATGTTGACAAATTGCCAAAGACATATGATATGCACTAATTAAACCTGGATTATATAAAAAATGTGAACAGATCAATTTCAAGTAATGAAATTGAAGATGCCATCAAAAGAATACCAACTAACAAAATCCCAGGACCAGATAGGTTCTCAGGCGAGTAACACCAGACTTTTAAGAATTCATACCAAACCTCCTTAAATTATTGCACAAAAGAAGAATAGAAGGAAACTTTTGAAACACATTCTATGTAGTTTATATCATCCTGATATGAAAATCAGACAAAGATATATTAAGGAAAGAAAACTTTACACCAATATTCTTGATGAACATAGATAAAGGATTCTCAATAAAATACTGGCCAATTACATTTGAAAATTAAAAATGTATGCACCATGATCCAATGGAGTTCTTCCCAGGGCTTCCAGGTTCTTTTAACATATGGAAATCAAAATATATAATCTATCACATCAATAGACTTAAAGACAGGAATCAAATTACTACCTCAATAGCTGCAGGAAAAGCATTTGGCAAAATGCATAATACTTTCATGATCAAAACACTAGAAAAAGTAGGTATAGAAAGAACATAACTGAACATTGTAAAAGCTATGCACACCAACACCATAGCCAACAGCATTCCAAACAGAGAATAACTGAAGCCATTACCTCTAAAAAGAAGAACAAGAAAGATATAACCTCTTTTACAATCTATTCAGCAAAGTCCTAGAATACCTACTCAAAACAATTAGGCAAAAAAAAAAGAATTTGAAGGAACACAGTTCGGAAAAGAAGTGCTAAACCTATCCCTGTTTGCTAACAACATAATTCTAGATTTATAAGACTCCAAAAATCCACCAGAAAACTTGTAGAACTCATAAATCAAATCAGAAAATTAGCAGGATTCAAAATTTGAACTCATAAATCAATTTTACACCTATACCCCAAGAAAAATCAGTTGAAACATAAATTAGGAAAACTAACCCATTCACAATAGCCCTCAAATAGAAATAAATACAATACTTGGGAATTGATCTATCAAAAGAAGTGAAAGAACTCTATAGTGAAAAAAAAACACTAAATAAAGAAATTGAGAAAGACCTCAGAAGATGGAAGAACCTCTCATGTTATTGGATAGACAGAATTATTATTGCCAAAATGGCCATAGTACCAAAAGCACTATACAGACACAGTAAAAATTCTATCAAAATTCCAATGACCTTCTCCATGGAAATAAAAAAAGCAGTCATAAAATTTAATCATAAAAATAAGAAACCCAGAGTAGTAAAGCAATCCTTAGCAAGAAAAGTGAAGCAGGAGGTATCATGACACCAGACTTTATACTGTAGAACTATAGTAACAAAACAGCATGGTATTGACACCAAAAGAGGCAAGAATACCAATGGAGTAGAATTTAAGGCACAGATACAAACCCAATTGAACATAGTTATCTCATACTAAACAAAGGCACCACAAACATGCATTGGAGAAAAGATAGCTTCTTCAACAAATGGTGCTAGAAAAATTGGAAAACCATATATAATATATTGAAAGTTAACCCTATCTCTCACCCTACACAAAACTTAACCCAATGTGGATCAAGGGCAAAGTATTGAATCAGCAATGCTGCACACACTGGAAAAAATTATTAGACCAACAATGCAACACATTGGTACAGAAACTGAATCCTCAAAAAGACACTTAAAAAAATTAAAATCAAAAGACAAGGGCTGGGGATATAGCTCAGTTGGTAGAGTGTTAGTAAGTGCAAGGTCCTGGGTTCAATCCCCAGTACTTCAAAAATAAATAAATAAATAAGTAAATAAATAAATACAGACAATAAATGTGATGGCATCAAACTAAAAAGCTTTTTCATAGCAAAAGACAAAATCAAAAGCATGGAGAAAAAATGTATACATTGGGAAAAAAAAACCTTTGCTATCTGCTCCTCAAATAGAGTGTTAATTTCCAGGACAAACAATAATTCAAAGCTTAATGTAAAAAAAAAAATTCAACAAATGGGCATAGGAATTGAAGAGACACTTTACAGAAGAGGAAATACAATTGGGAAACAAATATGAAAAAAAGTTCAACCTCTCTTGCTATTAGAATAATGCAAATTAAAACCACATTGAGATTTTGCATCACTTAGAATGGCAATTTTCAAGAATATAAGTAATAATAAAGTTTGTGAGCTCATGAGCACACAGGGAACAAGGTTTACTCATACATTGCTGGTGGAACTACAAATTGTTGCTACCACCCTGAAAAGCAGTATGGATATCCTCAAAATCCAGGAATGGAACCATCATTTGACCAAGTTATCTCACTCCTTGGTACACAAGTAGTTAAAATTAGCTTACTAAAATGATGTGCCCACATCAATGTTTAAAGCAGTGCACTTTGCAATAGCTAAACTGTGGAACCAACTGGGTTGCCCTTCAACAGATGAATGAATAAAGAAAATGTGGTATACATACACCCTTCAATATTACTTGGGCATAAAAAATGACATAAAAAATAATGACTTTATGGCATTTAAGAGTGAATAGACAGAACTATAGACTATCATACTAAGTGAAATAACCCAGTTCCAAAAGCCAAAGTGTGAATGTTTTCTCTGATATGTGGAAGCTAAACCAAGTTAAGGAGGGCATAAGAAAAACAATGGAATTTCAGTAGATTAGACAATGTGGAATGGATGGAAGGGATGGGGATAGGAAAAGAAAAGAAAGTGGAATAAAACTGACATAATTTTCCTATGTATACATACAAAAACAACATACTGAACTTCATCACCAGGTACATTCAGAGTGGGGTCCTAATTTGAATAGGATATATTTCAAGCTTGTAAAATTTTATCAAAATGAATTTTACTGTCATGGCCAAGAAGAACCAATAAATAAATTAATATATAAATAGATAAATAAGTAATAAATGGCAAATATCAATAAACAGAAGAAAGACCAGTGGAATAGAGGAAAGGCAACAGGGGAATGAGGGGAAAATCTAATGGGGAAAATCTGGGAATTGAATTGGAGAAAATTATATTTTGTGCTTGTGTAATTATGTCAAAATAGAACATAGTTATATTTATAATTGTAATGCATTAATAAAAAATTTTAAAAAGTAACCCTGTAAATGGGAGTTTATCTTGATAAACATGAAATTCAAGTTGGATGTGAAGGAGAGAAGAAAGACAGGAGGAAATTGAAGAATAGAAAAAATGGGATAGCTTAAAGGAAACTGGGGTTCTACAACAAAGAACTAAATGAGAAAAATTCCATAGTTTTTATTGAATTTTACCATAAAGAGTGGCTGGAGAAAGAGGAGAAAGGGTAGTTACAAACTGTTCCCAATAAAATTAAAAGACTGTATCAACAGAGAGAATATATTAGTAAAGTGCACACCAATATTACAGTTATTTCAGAAAAAAAAGATGTTTTGATATGAAAATATAGACAAGAATACAATTATGTATGCATTTGGGAGGTTTTGTTTAAAGGAAAATTTTTGAATACTAATACTTAAAATCATGAAAAACCTTAATGAAAATCAGTGTCAATAATTTGATAGTTTTCTCCCTTTGGATGTATATGTAAAATTTTACCATAAAGTAAGATCACTGTACCATGAATTTAAATATAGTGTGGGCTACATTTTCATTAATACTACATGAATTATTTTGCACACAGATGAAGAATTTCTCAATTTTATGTGGCATTCAGATGATGTCAAACATTGTTATATGTAAGGGTCACCTCTCAGGTTTTGTATATTCTCTTTAGTTTTTAGTGCTTAGGCCCCAGTTTTCTCATTTGCAAAAGACAATGCCATTCTTCACAGGATCCCACAGTTGGTTCTGACTGACAAAGACAGATGTAGAAATTCAGCTGTCACACTAATGCTTCTGCCTTTTTTGGTTTCTTATACCATCTTTATTTTGCATTCAAGGATTAAAAGTCAATCATGGGTGATGGTAAATTACAGAGGCCTTACATTGAACATTAGTGTTAATACACTAGAAACTATATTACAGGGTGAGAAAGAGAGAATGATTTCACACAATTTATACATATAAAGGGGCTAAGGAAAGTCTTCTGTAGTAATCATTTTAGTCCTCACATACTAATCAGCATCAGTGTCCAGGCAGGTCATCACAGTCTTCTGGCACTCATTGCTGAGGTCCAGCCCTAGCAGGGGTTGAGTGGTCACAGGTGATGGAGTAGGCATCAGTGAGGTGGAGAACAAAGCAACACAAACTCAAGGAATGGATGCTAATTTCTAAATTTTATTTTTCCCAGCCAGCTTTTTATACATTAAAAGATTGACAATTACACATGTTTTTCTAGAACAGGAGAAGATCACAAGGAAAAATAACAAAAATACCTTGTATAATCATTACTAGACCAGGCAATGAAGTATTCTAATTATTTTTAGTAATTGCTTACTCATGATAACATATAACTAAACAATAAGACATATTAATATTGCTTAACTAATCATAAAGGTTAAAGCAAGTTGAGCAGGGTTGAGTAAATGTCAGTGTGTGGCTACTGCTGTGGTTAATAAGTGCTAGACAGTTTAAGCTAACAATAATATGACATCATCTTCTACTGTGTAAATTTAATATTGAGGAAAATTTTCTCTGGGGGATAGGTGGCCAATAATATTTACAGCATTTAGTAAATCCTAATCTTTTAAGAAATGGAATATCTTTCACCCTTATATGTATACTTTCAAACCAGATTATAACATGTCCTGATCTTACATCTAAATATCCCATGGGAGATAAAGGAGGGTCTAAATCCAGGGGCTTAAGAGGCATCCCTCTGTAAGGATGTCATGGCTTTTCATTAGTTAAATAAATATTGTCATAAGGAGTTTTAACTGTAGAAATTCTATTTTCTTTATTTCTTCTCTTCCTGTTAATCATTCCTGATGGGGTTGGAGTTATTTGCCTACATACTTCAGGTTATCTGAGAGTAGTCAACAGGGGATCAGCAGCTAAAGTCTATTTTTGTATTTTCTCAAAACATTCTTGGTTACTCAGCTACATTACAAATGACTAAATCTGAAATCATTGTTCCATTACAAGTCTGTTTTTTATGTTTTAATGCTGGTTCTGTTAAGACCCCTGTTTTCAGGGAAGACACATAAAATATTAATAGTAAACCTACACATATTGAGCAAGCAAGGAAGGAAAGTCCACAACCCAATTCCCAACATGATGAGACTTTGCAAACACATTTATTACTCAGTGGAATCCTTGTCAAGTACTGAGGGGAATCGTAGGTGGTGTAACAACTCATCACTGACAACCTCCTTTTTCCAATGGGACCATGTGAGGGAACACACAGTGGAGTGTATTAGAGAACCAGAAAAGCCCTGAAGCACCTAAAGCATTGTCTTTGCCTTTTACCTGCTCTAGACAAGACATAAAAAGGGGAAAAAAAGTTGAAGAAGGAAACGTATTGCTACTGTATTGCTAATTGCTGCTTCTTATAGAGAAACCACACCTATTGCTGATTTGTAAAACAATCCACTAAAGCTCTATCCTTTTATAAAAAACACTTGCTGGAAAATTTGAAAGAAAAATGATTCATCTGACTGGAAGTGGATCTTTGCCTTTGTACAAAATTTATGCTCATGAAATGAACACTTTTAAAAGCGTTAGTAGGAAGGAAGACAGGGTGTACAAAATATTCCTGTATTTTATTACATCTTTTGGTAGAAATCTACATACATACTTTTGATTCAGTTATGTCTCATTGCAGTGTGACCTTTTCTTGGGTACAGTTACTGAGTTTTCATAATTCTGAAGTAAATTTATTTGTAGCAACCATTCAAACAGTAAGATTTAGAAGGGGCTATCTCTGTTCATTAAAAAGTGGGTAGTAAGTGAGCATAATGGCACATGCCTAGGTAGGTGAGCTGTAAGTTTGAGGTCAGCCTAAGCATCTTAGTAAGAACATGCCTCAAAATAAAAAAAAATAAAAAGAAAAAGAACTACATGTAGTTCATCAGTGATGAGACCCTGGATTCCATCCCAAGTACAAAAAAATCATGGGAGAGTGACAACTGCTGTTTTTAAATCTCAGTGGAAATCATACTAATGAGCTAGCTAACTTGAAGAAAAATCATCATTAATTCTCAAAACTTCATTTGACAGAAAAATAATCATTACATCTCATTGAACCTTCCCACATACCCAAGAAAAAAATTAGGAAACACAACAATCATTCTAACCAAGAATAATGTGGGATCTGCTTCTGAATTACATTTACCACTTTGCAGGAATTAACTGAAATATTTCTACTTTTCAAAACCAAAACCCAGGTCATCAAAATTCTAAACTTCATTTGAGATGAGATTCTATGGATTAAATTTCAGGTTAGCCTCAATGGTTTGAGAGCCCAAAACAATTTTATTCAAATTTAAGTTTAAAGAGTTAATCTTATATTTAAGCAAAACCCATTTAAATAAAAATTATTGAAAATCAGAAGTACCACTTCAAAATATTCTTAAAAAGTAAAAATTCATCAATGAAAAAAATAAAACTTATCACAAGTTTTACAAAAATCATCTTTTCTGAAAACACTGTTTATTAGATATAGGAGGAAAACAGAATTACATGATGGTAAGATGGGATTCATTTAAGTGGACTTCTCATTTGAGTCACTTTTGATTGTATTTCTGGACAAATTATATTCTTGCAATTTAAAACACAATTTAGACCTTTCTGACCAAAGCTTCTATATAATAGCCTCAAAGATTTAGCAAGAAATTCAGGAAGTGTGGTTTTTTGAAATGTTTTCAAACATAGAATTTACTTTTCTAAAACAAGATATGGGAGAATTTACAATTATGTGGAAAAGAAAACAGGGCATGGAACATTTGTATCTTTGACATATATATCTGAATAGTGACTGTCTATGTAACTTGTTTGTATTCCTGCCAGAGGAGTAATTGAAATACAGGACATTCTAAATGAGATTCCTCTAGATCAAGAACTTCAGAACCCTTGAGTGATAGTTTACTTCATAAGTCTACAACAGGGTTTTTTTTTTTTTTTGAGGGAATATAAGACCCATTTGTGAGAAAACACCTGCTTTTTTAATAGTATAGATGCTGGTTTTATGAGTATCTGGCCACTCAGCTGAAATAGGTATATGCAAGTTTTCATGATCAGATTTTTACTCAGTTGTTTCCCATGTTTTGGGTCCTGGGATGCAAGATAGGTCCACCTCTACACCTGAATCCAATGCACTCCAACCCCATAGAAAATGGGAGGCTCAGGCAATAGTGCAGAAACATTTGTTATGGTCAACGTCTTTAACTTGAGGTTTTACAAGTGTAGGAAATTTCAAAGAATGCAGGAACAAAATACATTAGAACATTGTAACTGTAGAACCATTGATGTAACTTAAGTTAACATAAAGAATGCCAAATGTGGTTAAGATAAAGAAGCAGCAAAAAGACTCATTTCTTCTCCATTTTAAAAGTGTAGACACTAAGGATTGAGAAGAAGGTATATTTGTGAAATGATTATGGAAATATATAGAATTTACATATGTCTCTACATGTTTTAGTTGTAAGATAAATGTTTGCTAATTATTGACAGTTTTAGAATTATTATGAAGATATTTTACTTTATTTTACCCATGCTAAGTCTTGGAAATAGAATGTGTATTTTAGACTTACAGTATCTCAATTCAGACCAACCCCATTTCAAGTTCTAAATAGGTACATGTCATCTGTATGCTGTCTACTGGGCTGGACAGCATACTTCTAGATAGATTGTAGACACAGACTGTGAAAAAGTTCCAATGGTGTGAAAACCTTCATAATCCAAAACCTTCAAATTATAACTTGGAATTTTACCAACATCACTCATATAAACATAAAATTATTAAAATATCAGTTAAACATAAGAACATAATTTCTATGAAGCTATAATTATTAAAATATTTCTACTTTTCTTATTCTACATTCAATCTACCTCATGTCCTGTTCTTGACTTTATTATTTTGTGAATGACAAATGAAAGAGTACTATCAATAATAATAACAGTTAATATCTGAGTATTTTACTATGTATCCAGCAATGTTCAAAGTGCTTTACATGAATCAACTCATTTAAGGAGAAAAAGAGGCAACTTATTTAAAATATTCAATCTCCCAAATATGGTTATGTTAATAATATAGAGATATTTAAGCACAATTGTTTATTTCAACATTTCATTTTGTATATGCATACATCTTAATAGTTTTACATTATTTCAAGAACTCCTGAAGATGGCAGATTAGAGGCACTCAAGGCTTACCTACTACTTGATGAGACTGAACCAAAATGGAAGATATGCAGCTGCATGTTGAGGTAGGGGCCATAGAAAAGTATCAGAGTGCAAACACAGGGTACCAGTGATCAGGCAAATCCTCAAAATATTGTGCTTTAGAATAAAAAGAGACTTGGGATCTACATAGCAAGTTATCAATAGAGAAGAGACTCTCTGCACTTTGCAGAAAATTGATCAATGCCATAATGAGGAGCTATCTAAAGGTGGGTCCCACTGTCTCAGTTTATTGCAATAGAGATCAGAAACACCTGCATTTTTTTATATCTCCAAGATCCAAGGTCCTCTCCTCTTCTCTGTTCCAGCAGGTGTTCACTCTGAGAATCAATTTGGGCCCAGAAATGGACTGCTGAGGACTCTAGGCAGTGGAAAATATGGTCTATGAGACAGAGAGAAGCAAGAAGACACTTCTACATAAAATGTATGGTTGGATTTCATAAAAAGGAGAAACAGCAGCTCTGTGTGGACTTACAAGAGGGCTGGGTCCAGAAGCACCATGGCAAATCTCTTCATTCAGGAGTCTCCCTACCCCAGTGCAGATCCCACTGATTTGGTCACTTCTTCCACACTCAGAGACAGATGACAAACCACTACAGTTTGAATATTTGCCACAGGCCCAAGAGTACAGACTGAAGATCTTGGGACCAAGGGTGAGCAAACCAGACTGGTTCACAGGCTTGGAGGCTGAGAGGCTGGTGAATGGCTCCAACTGTCACAGCAACCCCATTCCTGATGCAAAATCAGAAACCTTGGGCATGAATGTACCCCTGCTGCTGATAACTTTGCATTAGCCTAGGCTTGTGGGCAAGGAGAGGTTGAGCTCCATCCATGCACTGTTGTAAGTGGTTTGGTCTGCCTGAGCTGGAGCTGAAAAGGAACACATCATATTGCGACCAGCACCCACAACATTCCCATACCTGGCAAATGACAAAAATGTGAGGTCTTGGAAAGAAGTGTTTGTATCTTAAATATCTTGGCAAGGAGAAATACCACATTCTTTGATTTTTCCTTTCATATTAATTTTGTTCTTTGTTGTTTTGTTTCCATTTTTTAATACTTTTATCCAATTTTATTAAATGTTTTAATATTTAATTGAATTTTGCTCTTGTCTCTCCTTTCTCATTTTTAATCCTTTTTCTTTCTTTTCATTTTTCTTCTTTCTTCTGTTTCCTCCCTTTAAAATTTTATCCAAGGTGTGGGAAGGGTGGGGGGAAGGAAAAAATAACAGAATGAATCAAACCTCATTACCCTATGTGAATGTATGATTATGCAAATGGTATGCTGTTACTCCATGTACAAACAGAAACAACATGTATCCCATTTGTTTACAATAAAATTAAATTAAAAAAGAAATACTAAAAAAAATATTACTCACTCTCTCTTTTTTTTTTTTTTTTGCACAGTACTGAGAATTAAACCCAGGGTTGCTCGTCCACTGAGCTACAAGTCTTTTTTTATTTTTCACTTTTAAGACAGAATATCAGGGTTGGGACTTTAACTAAGTGGCAGAGCACTTGCATAGCATGTGTGAGGCACTGGGTTTGATCCTTAGCACCACATAAAATAAAGACATTCTCTCCATCTACAACAACAACAATGAATAAATAAATAAATAAATACAGGGTATCATTAAATACCCAGGCTAACATCAAACTTGAAATTGTCCTGCCTCAGTCTCCAGAGTTGATGGGATTATAGGTGTGAGTCAATGTGCCCAGTTATTTCAGTATTAATTTTATTTGCATTAAGGTCCAATTTTTAACCTTTTCTATATTATGAGTATCCCTTTCTTCTCTCTGGTTAGTGGGGTTGTAGAGGTTCTTTTTTATATATTTTTATTGTATGTTGATATGTGATTTGCTTTCAAGTTGTTTGTTGTTACTGGTGGTCATTTTCTACTCTCAAACCAGTACTATGGTTTAAGACCAGCACCTGGAAGTCAATGAATAGATGTTATGACACTGAGCTTTGGCCCTCACCCAGATGAGAGAACTTTTACCTTAGTCTATCCAGGACTGAGTCTTGCTCAAACTTTGATGGATCCTTCAACTTAAAAATATGGTAGAGAAAAGCACCCAGCAGACAACCTGGCTGCATGTATGCACAGATGACAGGGGTGGTCTTAAGACTACTACAGTCCCTGAACAACAACAGAGAAATAATACAACTCTTGTGACCATGCAGCTAATAAGAGGCCCTTGAACGGGCTGCACCAAAATCCTCTTACACTGTACAGTACTAACAAGTGCTGGAGACACAGCCATGTAAACTATACTCTGTATACTCCACTGTCTATATCATACTTGCATGAAGTAGCAAAGGAACTCCACTCACAGAAGTCCTACAAAGAAAGCAAATCACTCGGGTTCTCACAAAGTACTCAGAGTCAAAATTCACCAAACACAGTCTAAGGAGCTTCAGGGAAACTACAGCATAAACTCCATTTGCAATGAATCCCAACACTACAAAACAAACCAATATCCCAGCATACAATGTGTAAGAAAGAAGACTACTCACTGAGAAGACCCTCACATAATACTGGAAGAGATCACCAGTTTAACAGATGAGAAAGTCTCAACACAGAAACAAAAATATAAAACAAAGCAAAACGACTCCTCAAGTTCATAACTCCCCAGGAACCAAAACCATAAGTACCAATGGAGATGAAATGCTGGAACAAAGAAGTTTAAAAACTGATTATTAAAATGATCAAATGAGAGCTGGGGTTGTACATAGCTCAGTGGTAGAACACTTGCCTCACACATGTGAGGCACTGTATTCAATCCTCAGTACCACAGAAGGCAAATAAATAAAATAAAGGTATTTTGTCCATCTACAATTGAAGTGCTTTTAAGAAATGATTACATTAATTCAAAGAAGATACAAATAAGCAGATTGATAAATTAAGGCAGACAATGCAATTTAAAAGAGCAATTTAATAAGGAGAGATTCTGGGGGGGGGAAAACAAACAGAAATCTTAGAAATAAAACACTCACTAAGTCAAGATAAAACCTCCAGTTCCAAGTCTCACCAATAGACTAGACCAAGCAGAAAACAAATTTTCAGAGCTTGAAGACAGGGTGGATGAACTAGAATATTTAGACTTATTAATAAGGAAGGGTTATCAAGAAACTATAAACAGTATATTGATATAAAAACTCTGGAACAACATTAAAAAGATCAAGCTTAAGACTCATATGGCATTTATTGGTAAATTTATTACTTAGAATATCATGCTAAGTAAAATAAGTCAAACCCAAAGAACATTTATTGGTAAATTTATTAGAATATCATGCTAAGTAAAATAAGTCAAACCCAAAGAACCAAAGGCTGAATACTTTCTCCAATACACAGAACTAATTCATCATAAGTAAGGAGGGATAGGAAAGAATAGTTACTCCATATTAGGTAGAGGGGAGTGAAGGGAGGGGAAGGGGTATGGAGGAAAGAATGCTAATAGAGTGAAACAGACATTATTACCTCATGTGCATGTATGACTGCATAACTGATGTGATTCTGCAATATGTACAATCAGAAAAATGAGAGATTACCTCCATTTATGTATGATCTATCAAAATGTGTAAATGCCTTCTACAGTCATGTACAACAAATTAGAACAAATTAAAAAATTAGTTTATAAAAAAGACTTGGGGCTGGGGATATAGCTCAATTGGTAGAGTGCTTGCCTCACAAGCACAAGGCCCTGGATTCAATCCCCAGCACCACACACACACACACAAAGTACCTATAAAAAAAGACTCATCATTCTAGAGGAAGGAATAAAGATACAGGTTGAAGTCATACAAAATTTAATCAGTGATGTAACACCAGAAAATTTCACAATCTTGAAATGATAATGGAGTGCCAAATAGAAATGACCAGAAGAAGAACCTCTCCATGAACATTGTAGTTAAAATAATAAAAATACAAAAGAATGGCTACTAAAAGTTGCAAGAGAGAAGCACAAAATAATTTATAAAGAAAAACCCATCAGAGTAATGGGACATTTCTCAACAAAAACTCTAAAGTCCAGGAGGGCACGAACTGATAGATTTCAAGACCTGGGAGAGCAAAACTGCCAAGCTAAATTATTATATCCAGCAAACTTATCTTTCAGAATCAAAGAAGAGATAGGCTTTCCAAGATAAACATGAATTAAAAGAATTCATGACAACTAAACCATACATAGTCCTACACTCAGATGAGGAACCAGACAGCACAACCAGAAAAAAATATGGAAGAATTAATCTCACTAGAAGTGTAGCAAACATGATTGTATCAGTAAATCAACAAAAACTTAAAGGTAAATAAGAATGAAATGAACACAAAATTCTCAAAACAACCAAAAGAAAATTAATGATAGAAACTAGTATATTATTTTCAATATACTTTCAATATAACCCTTAATGAAAATGTTGTAAATTCTCTAATTAAAAGACACAAACTACCTAATAGGATTTTTAAAAAGGTCCATCTGCTTACTATTTGTACGAACTCCACCTCACTACCAAAACCATTTATTCATAAACTGAAAATGAAAGGATGTAAAATGCAATCCCCATCAAATGGAATCTTAAACAAGCAAGAGTAACCAGACTTATATCCAACAAAGCTGTCCTAGCCTCAAATCAGTCATGAGACAAAGTAGGTCCTTATACTCTGATAAAAGGAATAATCCATCTCAAGAAAATGTAATGGTTGTAAATATAGATGTACCAATGTCATAGAATCCAACTTTATAAAACATATTTCAGGACTTATAGTGAGAGACCAGTCTCAATTCAGTAATCGTGGGTGACGTCTATACCTTAGTGTAACCAAGAGACAGATCTTCCAGAACTGCCCCACCCCCAAAATCAACTGAGAGACATTAGAATTACAATATAGATCAAATGGACTTAACATCTCAGACTGTTTCATTTAACAGATGTAGAGAACACATTATTTTCTTAAGTATACAGATTTTTCTCTAAAATATACCATATTTTCAGCAAGGAAGCAAGCTCAAGAAATACAAACAAGTTCAAATTTTTCTTACATCTCTAATAACAGAAGAAAATTACAAATCAACAGCAAGAGTAACTGTAGATGTTATACAAATACATGGAGATTGAAAACTACACTTGTGAATGAGTAGTGGGTCATTGAAGAAATCCGGGGGGAGATTTAAAATTCCTAAACTCCAAAGAAAATGGAAACACAACCCACCAGAACCTATGGGACACAGAGAAAGTAATTAGAAGAGGTAGGTTTATAAGTGCATACCTTAAAAAAAAAACTTGACAGACCTCAAATAATTAACCTAATTATGCATTCCAAGGTATTTAAAAAAAAGCAAAACAAATCCCAAATCATTACAAAGAAATAATAAAAATCACAGCAGAAATAAACAAAACAGAGACAAAATGTACAAGAAAAGGATTAATGAAAGAGTTGACTCTTTGAAAAGATACACAAAATTAACAAACCCCTAGCCAAATTAACCAAAGTAAAGAGAACATCCAAAATAAATAAAATTAAAGTTAAAAAGAGTTATATTACAATAGATACCAATGAAATCCAGAGGATCATGAGGGAATATTTGGAAAACTTCTAACTAATAAACTGTAAAATCTACAAGAAATGGACAAATTTCTAGACACAAATAACCTACCAAAATTAAACAAAGAGGATATAAAATGTCTAAATAGATCAATAACAAATAATGAATTTAAAGCAGTAATAAAGTCACCTAACAAAGAAAAGTCCAGGATTAGAAGAATTCACAGTTGAATGTCCAAGATTGGTTAAATACCACCAATACTCCTTTATTCTATAAAATTGAAAGAGAAACCACTCTTCCAAACTCATTCTGCAAAGCCAGTATCATCCTACCACCAAAATCAGTTAAAAATACACACACACAAACACACACACATACGCACACACACACACAATATAGCCAGGTGTGGTGGTGTATGCCTATAATCTCAGCAACTCAGGAGGCTGAGGCAGACAGAACACCAGTTCAAGACCAGCCTAAGCAGCTTAGTAAGACTCTGTCTCAGAATAAAAAATAAAAAGTAATGTGGATGTGGTAAAGGATGCTTGGCTTCAATCCTTAGTACCAATAAATAAACAAATTAAATTTTAAAATTATATGATCATTTCAACAGATACAGAAAAAGTCTTCCATAAAATTCAACATCACTTCATAATAAAAACCCTCAATAAATTACAACCGTACCTTAACATAATAAATGCTATATATTACAAAACCATTGCCACCATCATTCTGAATGGGGAGAAATTTAAAGCATTTTCTCTAAAATTAGGAATGAGAAAAGGGTGTCCACTGTACCACTCTAATTTAATAGAGAACTGGAAAGTTTATTTTTATTTTTTGCAGTACTGGAGGTAGAATCCAAAGGTAATTTACCACTAAGCTAAATCTCCAGTGATATATTAAAAATGCTATATGTATATTTATGTAAACACATGTTATATATCATATAAGGTATATATAATATGCAGTGTTTTTTGATATATAATTATATTATGCATAATTTATATATATATATATATTATAATATATATTTTAAAGGGATATCAGGGATTGAACCCAGGGTTGTTTACTGCTGAGCCACATCTCCAACCCTTTTTATATATTTATTTGAGCCAGGGTCTCATTAAGTTGCTGCATCTGGCTTCAAACTTCTTATACTCCTGCTTCAGTTTCCTGAGTTGCTGTTATTACAGGCATATGCCACCACACCTGGTTGAGAACTGAAAACTTTAGCCAAAGAAATATGGAAATAGAAATGGAATTTAAATTATCCCTGTTTGCACATGGTTCTATTTTCAATTTTGAAAATCCAGATGAGTCCACCAAAAGTCTTATAGAACTGATAAATTCATGAAGGTAGTAGGATAAAAACCTGGGAAGTGAAAGACCTTCTACAATAAAAATTATACAACACTTGAAAAAGAAATTGAAGAAGATATTAGAAGATAGAAAGACATCCAATGTTCATGGGTTGGGAGAAATGGCCATACTACCAAAAGTGCCTACAGATTCAATGCAATGCAATCCCTATTAAAATAAATATGACATTCTTCACAAAGCTTAAAAAAAAAAGACAAAATACAGATGGGAGGAAAAACAATCTTTTTTTCTTTTTTTTTTCTTTTTGTTGCTAGGGATCGAACCCAGGGCCTTGTGCTTACAAGGCAAGCACTCTACCGACTGAGCTATCTCCCCAGCCCTGAAAAACAATCTTGAATTGCCAAAGCAATTCTGAGCAAAAAAGGATAATGTTGGAGGTATCACAATACCCAATTTTGAAATGTACTACTGTGCCTTAGTAACAGCTATGGTACTGGCATAAAAACAGATATGTAGAACAAGTGAATACAATAAAGAATGCAGCACCAAACCCATGCAGCTACAGTCAACTGATTCTCAAGAACAGAGCCAAGGAGCCAAGATGCCGGACTAGAGGGTGTCTGCCACTCATGTCACTCCAGAACCCAAGATTCAAGAAGGGGAGGCATTGAGTGACTTGGAGTAACATAGAGCCACGGGGTGAGTTTCCCCCACAGGGTGAAGCTTGGCCCAGGCAGCAGGCCCAGACAAGGGCGGCTTCTCAGAGCAGGGCAGGGCAGCTAGAGTCTTCCTCAGGCAGCACTTCTCCCTCCTGTGGCAGGCTACTTCTGCGGCCATATTCTCGCAGCAGGCCACCCAGTGAGAGCATTTCTGCATAGAGCCAGCTCCAAGTCACGGAGCCAGCAGCAAACTCCAGCCTGCAGGCAGCCTCTGGGACCAGGGCAGGGCAGCCAGAGACTTCTCCAAGCAACCCTGCTCCCTTCTGCTGGCAGTCTCCTTCCACGGGATGAGCCAAGATGGCTGACTAGCGGGTGACTGCATCTCATGTCACTCCAGAACACAGGATTCAAGAAGGGGAGGCATTGAGAGACTCAGACTAACATAGAGCCATGGGGTGAGTCTTCCCCACCGGATGAAGCTTGGCCTGGGCAGCAGGCCCAGAAAGGGGCAGCTTCCCAGAGCAGGGCAGGGTAGCTAGAGTCTTCCACAGGCAGCTCTTCTCCTTCCCGTGGCGGGTTCATTCCATGACCAGATTCTTGGAGCAGGCTGCTGAGTGGGATCCTTTTTGAACAGAGCCAGCTCAGAGTCCCAGAGAAGAGGTGGGCTCCGGTCCGTAGGAGGCCTCTGGGACCAGGGCAAGGCAGCCACAGACTTCTCCAGCAGCCCTGCTCCCTCTGGCGGCAGGCTCCTTCCATGGCCAGCTTCTCGGAGCAGACAGCCCAGTGAGAGCCTTTCTACACAGAGCCAGCTCCAAGCCCTGGAACCAGTAGCGAACTGGGGGCAGCTTTCTTCAGAAGCACTGCATTATCAAGTTCCTCCAAGACTTCAGGCTACAGAAGGCTGCAAGATGATACACTGGAAAAGTACAGGAAAACTACAAGCCAAGAGAGGAAATCTGTAATATCTCAGAGTCCCACGGATATCTGACCAATATGAGAAAACAAGGGAAGAAAATGTCCCAAACAAACCTATGTACTATATCAATAAAACCCAATGAGAGCACAGCAGAAGAAATGTCAGAAAGGGAGCTCAGAATGTACATAATTAAAACAATCAGGGAAGCAAATGAGGAGATGAAAGAGGAAATGCAGGCATTGAAGGAAGAGATGAAAGAGCAAATGCAGGCATTAAATGATCGCACCAATCAAAAGTTAAAAGAGCAAATATGGGAATCAAGAGATCATTTCAATAAAGAGTTAGAGATACAGAAAAAAAAAACAAACAGAAATTCTAGAAAGGAAGGAAAAAAAAAACCTAGTTAAAAACTCCATAGAAAGCATAACCAACAGGATAGAACATCTGGAAGACAGAACCTCAGACATTGAAGACAAAATATTTAACCTTGAAAACAAAGTTGAACAAACAGAGAAGATGATATGAAATCATGAACAGAATCTACAAGAATTATGGGATATCATGAAAAGGCCAAATTTAAGAATTATTGGGATTGAGGAAGTCTTAGAGAAACAAACAAAAGGAATGAACAATCTATTCAAAGAAATAATATCAGAAAATTTACGAAATCTGAAGAACGAAATGGAAAACCAAGTACAAGAGTCTTATAGGACCCAAATATGCAAAAGTACAACAGATCCACACCAAGGCAAATTATTATGAATATAGATAAAATACAAAATAAAGACAGAATTTTAAAGTCCGTGAGAGAAAAGAATCAAAGTACATTCAGTGGGAAACCAATAAGATATCAGCACATTTTTCAATTCAGACCCTAATGCTAGAAGGGCCTGAAACAACATTTACCAAGTCCTGAAAGAAAATGGATGCCAACCAAGAATCTTATACCCAGAAAAACTAACTTTCAGATTCGACAACAAAATAAGATCCTTCCATGATAAACAAAAGCTAAAGGAATTTACAAAAAGAAAGCCAGCATTACAGAACATTCTCAGCAAAATATACCTTGAGGAAGAGATGAAAAACAACGATGCAAAACAGCAATGGGAGGAACTAGCCTAAAGGAACAGCCAAATAAAGGAGATACCAAATCATGTCAAAAAAAAAAAATGAGCCAAATGACTGGGAATACAAATTATGTCACAATAATCACCCTTAATATTAATGGCCTGAAGTCATCAATCAAAAGACATAGACTGGCAGACTGGATTAAAAAGAAAAATCAAACAATATGCTGCCTGCAAGAGACTCATCTCATAGAAAGAGATACCCATAGACTAAAGGTGAAAGGATGGGAAAAAACATACCATGCACACGGACACAGCAAAAAAGTTGGAGTATCCATCCTCATTTCAGATAATGTGGACTTAAAGCCAAAACTAGTCAGAAGGGATAAAAAAGGACATTACATGCTGCTTAAAGGAAGCATAAAACAGCAAGACATAACAATCATAAATATCTATGCCCCCAACATTGGCTCATCCATGTATGTCAAACAAATCCTTCTTAATTCCAGAAATCAAATATACCACAACACAATAACACTAGGCAATTTTAACACACTTCTCTCACCACTGGATAGATCTTCCAAAGAAAAATTGATTAAAGATACCATAGATCTCAATAACACAATCAACAATTTAGACTTAATGGACATATATAAAATATACCATCCAACAAGGAACGAATACACTTTCTTCTCAGCAGCACATGGATCCTTACCTAAAATAGATCATATTTTATGCCACAAAGCTACTATTAGCAAATACAAGAAGATAGATACTACATTGTATTCTATCAGATCATAATGTATTGAAATTAGAAATAAATGACAGAATAAAAAACAGAAACTTCTCCAATACCTGGAGATTAAATAATACACTATTATATGATGAATGGATAACAGAAGACATCAGGAGGGAAATAAAAAATTCTTGGAAGTAAATGAGAACAAAGACAGATCATATCAAAATTTCTGGGACACTATGAAAGCAGTACTTAGAGGAAGATTTATTTCATGTGATGCATTCAACAAAAGAAGTGAAAATCAACAAATAAATGAATTAACACTACAGCTCAAAACCCTAGAAAAAGAAGAGCAGACCAACACCAAAAGTAGTAGAAGACAGAAAATAGTTAAAATCAGAGCCGAAATCAACGAAATTGAAACAAAAAAAGAAAAAAAATAGGAAAAATTAACAAAATAAATAGTTGGTTCCTTGAAAAAATAAACAAAATTGATAAACCCTTAACACACTAACAAAGAGAAAGAGGGAGAAAACTCAAATTACTAAAATTTGGAATGAACAAGCAAATATCACAACAGACACGAGTGAAATACAAAACATAATTAGAAGCTATTTTGAAAATCTATATTCCAACAAAACAGAAAACCTCGAAGACATCAACAAGTTTCTAGAGACATATGAATTACCTAAACTGAACGAGGAAGACATACACAACTTAAATAAAACAATTTCAAGCAATGAAATAGAAGAGGTCATCAAAAGCCTACCAACAAAGAAAAGTCCAGGACCAGATGGGTTCTTAGCCGAGTTCTGCAAAACCTTTAAAGAAGAGCTCATTTCAATACTTCTCAAAGTATTCCATGAAGAAGAAGAGGAGGGAACCCTCCCAAACTCGTTCTATGAAGCCAATATCACCATGATACCTAAACCAGAAAGAGACACATGGAGGAAAGAAAATTTCAGACCAATATTCTTAATATACATTGACGCAAAAATTCTCAACAAATTTTAGCAAATTGCATACAAAAATATATTTAAAAGATAGTGCACCATGAACAAGTGGGTTTTATCCCAGGAATGCTAGTTTGGTTCAATATCCAGAAATGAATTAAGTGTCATTCACCATATCAACAGACTTAAAGTTAAGAATCACATGATTATTTCAATAGATGCAGAAAAAGCATTTGATAAAATACAACATCCCCTCATGCTCAAAACACTAGAAAAAATTGGGATAGTGGGAACATTCCTTAACATTTTAAAGGCCATCTACATAAGCCCATGGCCAATATCATTCTAAATTGTGAAAAACTGAAAGCATTCCCCCTAAAAAGTGGAACAAGGCAGGGATGCCCTCTTTCACCACTTCTATTCAACATTGTCCTGGAGACTCTAGCCAGAGCAATTAGACATACCAAAGAAATTAAAGAGTTATGAAAAAGAAAAGAAGAACTCAAACTGTCCCTGTTCACTGATAACATGATTGTATATTTAGAGGAACCTGGAAATTCCACTAGAAAACTTTTAGAACTCATAAGTGAATTTAGTAAAGTAGGAGGTTACAAGATCAATGCTCATAAATTCAAGGCATTTTTTTTATAATTGATGAATCTTCAGAAAGAGAAGTTAGAAAAACTACCCCTTTCACAATAGCCTCAAAAAAAATAAAATACTTGGGAATCAATCTCACAAAAGAGATGAACGACCTCTAGAATGAGAACTACAGAACATTAAAGAAAGAAATTAAAGAAAACCTTAGAAGATGGAAAGATCTTCCATGTTCTTGGATAGACAGAATTAATATTGTCAAAATGGCCATACTACCTAAAGTGCTATACAGATTCAATGCAATTCCAATTGAAATCCCAATGATGTACCTTGCAAAAATAGAGCAAGCAATTATGAAATTCATCTGGAAGAATAAGAAACCCAGAATAGCTAAAGCAATACTCAGGAGTAAGAGCAAAGCAGGGGGCATTGCAATACCAGATCTCCAACTCTACTACAAATAATAGTAACAAAAACAGCATGGTATTGTTACCAAAAGTAGATCAATTGTACAGAATAGAGTACATGGACACAAAACCAAATAAATACAATTTTCTCATACTAGACAAAGGGACCAAAAATATGCAATGGAGAAAAGATAGCCTCTTCAACAAATGGTGCTGGGAAAACTGGAAAACCATATGCAACAGAATGAAATTAAACTCCTATCTCTCACCCTGCACAAAACTCAACTCCAAATGGATCAAAGACCTCGGAATCAGACCAGAGACCCTGCATCTTATAGAAGAAAAGGTAGGTCCATATCTTCAACTTGTTGGCTTAGGATCAGACTTCCTTAACAGGACTCCCATAGCACAAGAAATAAAAGCAAGAATCAACAACTGGGATAGATTCAAACTAAAATTTTCTCTGAGCAAAGGAAACTATCAGTAATGTGAAGAGAGAGCCTACAGAATGGGAGAATATTTTTGCCACTCATACTTCAGATAGAGCGCTAATTTCCAGAATCTATAAAGAACACAAAAAACTATACTCCAAGAATATAAATAATCCTATCAACAAATGGACTAAGGAAATTAACAGACATTTCACAGAAGATGTACAGCAATCAACAAATATATGAATTAATGTTCACCATCGTTAGTAACAAGAGAAATGCAAATCAAAACTACCCTAAGATTCCATCTCACCTCAAATAAAATGGTGATTATCAAGAACACAAGCAAGAATAGGTGTTCACGAGGATTTGGGGAAAATGTTACACTCATACATTGCTGGTGGGGTTGCAAATTAGTGAAGCCACTCTGGAAAGCAGTATGGAGATTCCTCAGAAAGCTTGGAATGGAACCACCATTTGATCCAGCTATCGCACTCCTTGGCCTATACCCAAAGGACTTTAAATCAGCATACTACAGAGATACAGTCACATCAATGTTCATTGCTGCTCAATTCACCATAGCCAGATTGTGGAACCAACCTATATGTCCTTCAATTGATGAATGGATAAAGAAACTGTGGTATATACATATACAATGAAATATTACTCTGCCATAAAGAATGATAAAATAATGGCATTTGCAGGCAAATGGATGAAATTGGAGAATATCATTCTAAGTGAGATATGCCAGTCTCAAAAAACTAAAGGACGAATGATCTTGCTGATAAGCGGATGATGACATATAATGGAGTGTGGGAGGGGTTAGCATTAGGGGTATGGTTAGGTTTAGGGTTAGGGTTAAGGAAGGTGGCAAGAATGGAGGAAGGAAGGACTGTATAGAGGGAAAGAGGTGGGGAGGGGAGGAGGGGAAGGAAAAAATAATAGAATGAATCAAATATCATTACCCTATGTAAATTTATTATTACAAAAATGGTATGCCTTGATTCCAGGTACAGAGAAACAACATGTATCCCATTTGTTTACAATAAAAAATAAGGAACAGAGCCAAATACATGTTGAAAAAGACAGCCTCTTTAGTAATGGTACTGGAAAAACTGGACTTACACCTCAAGAAGACTGAAACCAGTTGTCTCTCTCTCTCTCCATCCTGTAAAAAAATCTACTGAAATTTTATCAAAGACCTTAATGTATGACCCAAAATTTGAATCTAGAGGAAAACATAGGGAAATCCTTTAAGACATAGGTACACACATAATGATTTCATGAAAAGGATTCCAATAACTCAGGAACTAATTGGAAAGAATGACAAATTGCAGTTACATCAAGTTATAAAGATTTGACCCAGAAAAGGAAATCATCAAAAGAGTAAAGAGATAAGTCATTATGGAAAATAGTATGGAGATTGCATAAAAAAACTAAAAATAGAATTATCATTTGATCCAGCTTTATCAGGGTACATCAAAGTCAGAAAACTATAACAAAACCTATAGACCTATTTATTGTGGCACTACTAACAGTAGCTGTGTTATGGTATTTGTCCAGGTGACCATCAGCAGATGGATGAAGAAAATGTAAACATACAAGATAGAGTATTATTCATCCATAAAGAAGAATGAAATAATGTCATTGTAGAAAAATGGATGATAAAGCCATTACAATTTTAGATGTATGTAAAAACAAGTATTTCAAATTAGCATCAAATCTTATATTTAATGACAGTAGTTTGCTGATTACAAATTTTTTTTCCATAATAGTGGAATAATAATGTTATTTGATCCTGCAAACATCTCTGTAAGGTAAAAAGAGTAGGTGTTTTCAACCCTATTCTACAGACCAGGAAACTAAATATTAGAGAATTGATGTGATTTTTTTTGTAATTAACATGACCAGGAGGTGAACTGGAAATACTGAATGCAGAAATATTCAGAATCTAGCCTTCTTTACAGTTAATGTGATACTTCCTGGGACCAACAAATAATCCAGTGAATAAAAGGAAAACTTCAGTGACAAAAAAAAGTTAGATTTTTTTTTAAATGCATGAATCTTTTGTGAACATTTTCACTCCTGCAGAAATTTAATTGGTTATGTTTTAGCTATCTTTCCATCACTGTGACAAAATTGGCAGGAGTAAAGATTTATCTTGGTTCATGGTTTTATACCCTGGTCACTTGGCCCCATTGCTATGGATCAATGGCAAAGCAGATCATCCTGGTGGAGAGAGAGCACATGGCAGAGCAGACCTGATCATTTCATGGCAGCTGGGAAGAAGAGAGAGCAAGAGAAAAGTTATAGGGACAAAACAAGTCCTACAAGTGCATACTTTTAGTCACCCACATTTTCCAACTAGATCCTGCCTCCTAATGTTTCCACAGCTGAGAGCCAAACCTCCAACACTTAAAACCTTTAAGGGTTATCCAAGATCCAAACTTTAAAAAGCTTAATTTTTTTATTGTTTTCTGTTTGTTTTTTTGAATAGTGGAAGTTTTATGGGAAATTTTTTCAAAATAAAATATAATTTTAAGATTTTTTATAAAGCTAATGTATTAACTTATATCTGGAGTTCTTTTTCATACTGAAGGAATGTTTCAGAAGAGTATTTTTCAAAATCAACTGACTTCAGATTAAAGAAAAGATTTTACTGACCCAATTAGCTGATATAGTGCACCAAAACAAACAATAATTTCCATTTTGCAAAAATCCAAAAGCTTAGGGAAAAAAGAAATAAACAATCTGACAAACTTTTAAAGATACAATTATTTCTGATGCAATACTCCAGAAGTATCACAATCACACTTATAAAAATACCATTTAAAAACTTTGAACAAATCATTAAGATAATGGTTAATTCAAATTACCACAACTATGTTAGCTGCAGAGTACAAGACTTGACAACCCAATCAATCCCATAGTATAAGTATTTTTCCAAGTATATTATTTATTTGATAAATTACTCATACAGTATAATAATTACTATCCTAACATATCAGAACAGTTTATGCCCAAAAAGTAGCTATTAGTTTTCTCTATCCAGCATAATCTGGTAAACTCTTAACATCCTCAATGGTAGACATACTGTTATATTAAAAAATAAAAGCAAAACTCATTTGAATTTTAAAGACACCTTACACATTTACCCCAAATTATGATTACTATTATTAGTTCACTATCAGAGGTAATGAAAAAAAAATCTTAGTATCACAAGATATCTAGCATTAACCACAAGTCTAAACAATATTTTTTAAAGTCTGTAATTAAATTTATTAAAAACTTTAAATATACAAGCTATTTTACTGACTTACTTGGGGAAGTCGAGATCTTGTATATTTAGCCTGATCAAAATTTAAGAAAAATCATAGTAAAAAAGGAAAAAAGAAAAAGAACAAACTTAATTTGTATACTAATGACCAATGTAAAGTCTTAAAATATTTCCAACAGCCTAGAGCAGTGGCACACACCAGTTACTCAGAAAAGGCAATAGAATCACAATTTCAAGGCCAGGCTTAGCAGGTGAGGGCATAAGCAACTTAGTGAGACCCTGTCTCAAAATAAGAAATAAAAAGTGCTAGGATGTGGTTTAGTGGTAAAGCACCCCCAGGTTCAATTTGTAGTTCAAAAGGAAAGAGTAGAAAAAATATTTCCCCACAAATTATATGTTAATTATAAAAGTAAGTTTTGACTTGGGTTTCTGTTATCCCAGTGGCTGAGGAGGCTGAAGCAGTAGGATCAAATACAGTCTCAACAAAAGCAGGAACTAAGCACGTTGGTGAGACCCTGTCTCCAAATAAAATACAATAGGGCTGGGGATGTGGCTCAGTGGTTAAGTGCCCCTGACTTCAATCCCTGGTACACCCCCCCACATGTGTGTATGTGTGTGTGTGTGTGTGTGTGTGTGTCTGTACATATATATACATAAAAATTATAAAGGTTAAAATGGAGAAATCTAATAGACACCACCATAACTAAATGATCCAAATTAACATCTGTTAGGTTGGAAATTTACCTCTTGATACATCTGAGCAGCTCACACATCAGGCATGTCCTATTCTTCCCGGAAATGTACAATGGGAAGCTAATCAGGAGGTATACAGCAGACATATCCAAAACTGAGGGACACTCTAATAAACAGTGGTCTTATAGCTCAGTGGTAAAGCACTTGCCTAGCATGTGTGAGGCACTGAGTTTGATTCTCAGCACAACAAAAAAAAATAAATAAGTCAAATAAATTTATTGTGTTCATACACAACTTAAAAAAAATTAAGAGAAAAAAAAGAATGCCTTCATGTACAGGAAAAATTAAACTATATAGGGGCAAAGGAACATGATACCAGCAAATTACCCTCAAAGAGCTCCTGGGGAAAAATGTGTATTTGAGGAGACACAGAAGAGAAGAGAGAGGAGAGAGAATGGTAAAGGAAATGTGGCAAAATGTTAGCGGGTTAATTCAATTGAAGGCCACAAGAATTCTTCCCACAATTCTTGCAATTTTTTTGTAATTTGAAAATACTTCAAAATAAGATGTCTTTAAAAAAATTGTTTACCCCTGTTTCACCCACGTCACTGAAAACACAAGTTCAACAACGCTTTCAACAGGATTTGTAGAACATAAACCTTGAAAAAGCTATGGTGACCTTTTTTTATTTAAGGGAAAGCTTCTCTCTCCTGTGTGTGACTGACCCCAGTCCTAGTCTGGTTGACTTTGATCAAGTCCGCCCTCCCTGGGATGCGAGGAGGCCTAAAGCAGAGCACCTCGGTACCCACCGGGTCTTCCCAAGAGCAGAGACCCACGCCCCGGTGAATCACAGGCAGTTCTGGGCTGCGGCTTCACAGCAGCAGAATGACATCCACAGCCCAAATACTGACAGAGGGAAGGTGCCCTCACCTGACCTGAGCAGCTGCCTCCGAGTCTGTATTGGCTTTTGAGATGCTATACTATAAAATCCTGCCCTGTTGGCTTCATGACCTGGGGCTCCGTGGAGCGCCATGGACTCAGCAGTCTCCCCTGGAATAAGCTCAAATATGTGGCCAGGCTCGGGGTTGGAGCTCGCGCACTGCACTTGCACCCTGACACACCAGCCTTGCCCTCAGAGCATGCTAGGTGGCCAGGCGTGGTACTTACACAGGACTGGAGGGTGAAGGCTGTGTTGCACTGGTGTCTTAAATCATCTTGGCTCTGCAAGAGACCAGAACCCTTCAAGTTGTCCTTGTGTTACAAATGTGTAATTTTCTGAGGTTAAGTTTATGAGTAGTAAGTAGCATTGTATCTGCCTTTGCGAGTCATCCCCGGTTAAGAGGGCAAATTGCTCCCCCTGTCCCCAAGGGGCCCTCTGGGCACCATACTGTGGCCCTGGTGCTAGAGACTTGAAACACAACTGCAAAGGCCTCTGGTCTCTAAGCACACTTGGTGTGCATTTGCACTTACAAATACATTTGCCTCCTCATCAAAAGTGATGTTTACTCTCATACATAAGAAAACCAAGAAAACAGTGGATAAGAAGGCATAGAAACTTCTTTGCTTTCCCTGCCTGGGTTCTGCATGTGAGAAAACAGTATATAAAAAAGTTTAGAATGTAAACTCCAGGAAAACATGTACTACTGAAAACACAAAACCAAACCAGCCTTCCCTAGTACAAACCACCATGCATAGCATTTTACAGGTGCTTAATGATATGTCAACCTAATAACTTTATTAAACAGAGACTGACTGAAGGGAACGGTTGTTTGAACACTTCTTTCATAATCCCTTTTCCAAACTGATTGTCAACTACACATCTGGACTAAAAACTAAATACTCTGGTTTAAAGTTTTCTATTGCCAAAATTTTATAACAGAAATACTTTAGCAAAGTAGTTCCTATCTAAATAAACTAAACCAATACTCAATTTTGCATGAAGTATTGCTTAAAATGCATAAATACTGGAATTACTTTATTCTATCTGTAAGCAGATTGTTTTTAAAATATTTTTTTAATTGTCAGTGGGTCTTTGTTTTTGTTTATATGTGGTTCTGAGAAGCGAACCCAGTGCCTCACACATGCCAGGCAAGCACTCTACCACTGAGCCACAATCCCAGCCCCTGTAAGCAGATTTTAATGAGACAATATAAAACCCAGCAAATTTGAAAAAAATAGGTTGGGTTTAATACCTTATTAGCATTTACATAACAGAAACCACAAAGTTCTTTCCTGAAATGTAACTCAAAGACAGTTCTTATAAATGCCTGAAGCCACTTTTAAGTGTCTTTGGAGCAGCAATATTGGAAAAAGCAGGTTACATGTCATTTGTTCAAGTTTTTGGTCAAAATCTCTGAAGCTTTTAATTTTAATGCTTTAGGACCACATGAAAATCTATTTAAAAATTATTTAAAAACACTTGCATTTACTTAGAATTTATTCTACAATCATGACAGCATTAATTGTCTCAGCTAAAAATTACAACACACTTTTTAAATCAATTTAAATAGGTTTCCAAAGGAGTCAAATCTAAATATTAAATGTACATATAGCTAGTCTACAGTTTCCTTGAAGGTTCAAGAAATTCAATTGATAGTTTTGAAATAGGTTTATTTTAGGTATCTGGCTTTGTGACCAAGTAGATTTAGTCATGGATATGATGGTGTTCCATCACTCCTTACACAAACCACATATCACATCCCTGCCAACATCTCTGACAGATGGTTTCATGGGTATTAACTATAGGATAACTTATTTTTAATTGTCATATAACAGGGAATATACCTGTCTTTCCTCACTAAACAAAATGAGGTATGTTCACTGAGAAGAACACAGAAGAAGGGCGTCAATATCCACAATTGCAATATAAAAATTTTGTGCTCTAATGAAATTCTTTGTAGTTCTACATTGAGTAAGCCAATAAAAACATCTTACTTTAGTAGTTTGGTTACATTTCCTTTGACACAAACCATTTCTGTTGTGTATCAAACTTGTGAAAATTATGTGACAGTTTTTAGTACAGACCTTTCTTTACTTGTCCTCCTTACATCTAGTACTGCAAAGAACAGACGTGGACTGGGGATATAGCTCAGTTGGTAGCGTGCTTGCCTTATAAGCACAAGGCCCTGGGTTCAATCCCCAGCACCACAAAAAATAAAATAAATAAATAAATAGCTAACTAGATACACAAGTAATGAATGTTTAAAATGACAGAGCTATTATCAATTGTTGCTCTAATTCTCCTATAATGTTCATTGGAAAAAGGTACTGCAACAATCTAGTATAAAGCAAACCTTTAACCATATAACATGATATAGGCCTTTTGAAAATATTTACACTTTCTCACAACAGCAACAAGGAAAAATTCAATTCTATCATCAGGACCAAGCTGAAGTTTTTGAGTTAGTAGAGACAGATGACAGAAAAGTTAAAAAAAACTAAGGAAATATAATCAACTTGTTTCAAATGTAAAAATCAATACCCTTTGATAGGGCACAGGAAGCTACATATTTTAAGAAAATAAGGTGCTCTAAAATTTAATTTGTGACTATACAGGGGGTGTAAAGATTATAGAAGAGCACTTTGGTTAATTATCTTCTGTGGCTCTATCCATTCATAAATGAGTCTCTACACACAAAGGAGCTCACTGATACTTAAGATTACCAAATACATTTCAGATCTAAAATAAAATTATCCAAGTTGTGGTCTCTTTATTCAAATGGTAAATACATCCATGCAACAGATTCAAATACCTTTAACTAAAATTAAATTGTATATATCTTATTTCTTCAATAGTCTGTGAAGGTTGGTTGCTCATAACAAGATTAGTTATTATTCCATTTTAATACAGATATGTCAGGAGTAGATAAAAACAAGTATGCCTGAAATACACCAGTGTTTAAACTCTTATTTCACACCATGCAAGGTAAATTATATCACATTAAAAAGTAACAACAGCTGTAAGCTGTAATTTTATATTTACACATTGGAAACAATCATTTTCAAAGCTGAACATAATTACCATATTGTCTGTAACAGTTAAACTT
The DNA here is from genome assembly GCF_902686445.1 of Sciurus carolinensis. Taxonomy (NCBI): domain Eukaryota; kingdom Metazoa; phylum Chordata; class Mammalia; order Rodentia; family Sciuridae; genus Sciurus; species Sciurus carolinensis. The sequence continues at coordinate 219,862 of NW_025920159.1, read as the reverse complement.
CAATTCAACTTCTTAAACAGATAAAATTTACTATGAAAAACAATGATTTTGTATGTGGCCACATTCTGTGATACTAATTCTTTGACTAACAGATCCTTTGGGAGAACCAAGTGATTCGATTTTTTTCACAGTATCCATGCTGTCCCTAACAAACACAAATACTACATGCTTAAAGTCCAAATGTTCTGCTTTGTTCAATGTTATAAAAAATTGAGAAGTATTAGTATTCAGACCTCCATTGGCCTTGGAGAGTAAACCAGGAACAGTATGTTTCACATCAAGATTCCCATCTTCACATTTATCTCCATAAGTGGACTGTCCTCCTGTTCCATTATATTTTGTGATATCTCTCCCCTGAAAGAAAGATTTCAATTAATAGGAATCCTGAGTAAAACATTAAATATACATAGAAGTTGTCACTATAGGGTAAATCCTGACCACCCAGTTTTTTTAAGAATGCATTTTGAAAATTAAATACTTATTTTTGAATGAAGATAAAAAATGAAAAGGTATTTTCTCCACCCTCAGATTCCAGCATGGTTCAGGTGTTAGAAATTTGAACCCTTTTAAGTTTGAAAGTGCTGGGCAGAAATACGGAGCTAGTGGTGATGACAACTCTTATTTGGGAAAGCTAAAGAAATCTTAAGAAAACTACATAATAAGGTCAAGAAGAAAACCACAAATTTCTCAAGTTACTGTGGTGTATATTTTTTTTAATTCAATTATGACAGGTAGTTAGTACTTACTTGGCAAATGAAATCAGAAATTACTGTGCAAAAAATGGAGTTCTTAAAACCAAAGCCCTCTCTCCAGTGCACAGTGCTCTGAAGTTCTCAGCAATTCAAGGAACAACGTTTGAAAATAATTCAAATGTTCACCATCTGCACAAACATCAAAAAATACCACAGCATTTGTCTCCTTTGATAACTCTGCTGCCAGAGATATCTCTCCTTTGTGGAGTTTCAATAAATTTTGTTGACATTCTTCAAATTTTTTCTTAAGAGACTCAGCCATTTTTTTTTGTTTGTTTTAAATCTCACTACAAGTTGTTCCACTTTTGCTTCTCCATCTATTGGAAAAAGAAGTGACTAGAATATTAACATGACTTATAAATTGTTTTATGTTTCTTATGGATTTTAGAAAAGTACAAAAAAGAGAAAATTAGCATTTAAAGTTAGAAACTCACTAGCATAATCTGAAGCAGTCCAAACTAAGGCATTATTTGAAATATTTAGGGGTTTTAATCTCATTGTTTTGGTGATAATATGGTTTGCACACACTTTAAACACCTGGTCTCTTCTCATTAGGATCTGATAGTAATTTTTCATTGTATGCTAAAGAATCTTTATATCTCCAACACCTTGCTCCTTCCACTGACTGATATCTCTATCCCACCTATAAGGTTTGGCTCTCTCTTTAAACAAAATTTCTTCATGTTCTTCTCCAGATTTTACTTCTAATTATGAAAAAAGATGAACTCATCTGTAAGCTGATGCTTATAATTCCAAAACAAATTTCAAAAATCCAAATTTTTAAACAGATTTTCCTTGTAAGGACATTAATAGATTTTACTTTATAGGTTAAGAGGTTTCAAAAAGTGCTGTTTTTTAAATTTTTTTAGATGTTGATAGACCTTTATTTTTTTTAATTATATATAGTGCTAAGAATCAAACCCAGTGCCTCATACATGCTAGACAAGCACTCTACCTCTGAGCCACAACTCCAGCCCCAGTGCTGGTTCTTGAAAAGAAATATTAACTACTGATTGAAAAATTACAAAATAATTTTTCTAAAACAACATTCTTGTCCAAAATGTAAAAGATTATTTTTTAGTAAAATGACTTTGGCAATTATGGAAATTATCTTATCCCAGAATTAAAATTTGAAAATGAACAATGATATTCTAACAACATATAAAAAAAATTATTTCTTCCCAACAATTGCACATACTAATTACAAAGAAAAATCTATATACAAACATTAAAAAGAGGGCTCAAGTATAGATCTGTAATAGAGCACTTGCATAGCATGTCTGAGGTCCTTGGGTTCAATCCCCACCATTGCTAAAACAAACAAAAAGAAAAAGGAAAATAAACCCAAAGTATACTTTATTAACAAAATAAATTAAGTAAAACAAAGTAAGAAAGTAAGAAAAGAGCTTGGTGAATGAAATGATCTCACTAAAATGGAGAAGTGATGGTGAGGAGGCAATGTAGTGGGTAAGGCTTATTTAAGTATGTTTTTCCTATTTTATATGTTAGTATGTAATTATGATACAGTACTTGGTTATACTGAGTAATAAGCAGCAAACACACCAATTTTTGTTTGGCATTTTTTTACAGATAACTGTACCCACTATATTGCTATATCTGCTGACTTATTAACCCATTTACTTTTTAGGCTATTAGGTTAAAACAAAAATAAAGAAACTTGCTATCAGGGAAGCCATAACTTCTAGTATAACATCATATCCCAAAGTAGTTTAAGGCTTCTACAAGTAGCAGAAGCTATGAAAAAAAAAAGGGTAATTATGTGGGGTAATAGTTATTTGAATTGCATTAATCATTTAAGTTTATACTTTCAATAAAATTTATCCCATAAATCAAACATCTTATATAAGAACATGGTTCAGACATGAAATTTACATGGTTTCACAGATATAAAAGACATAAGAATGATAAAACAAAATGAACAGTCTTTTGCTAATAATCTTGAAACAATTAAATGATGAAATCCTTTTTACAAATGTAGTTTTATAGAAATTTTACCAAATAGACTAAAAATAGAAACACCATTGATAAAGACTGAGAAAACACATCATTTATAAATTTATTTTAGCCCCATAAATTAGCATGACCACAATACTAAAATTCAAATCATCTCCTTAAAAAATGCAGATTCAGGGATGGAGATAAAATTTAGTGGTAGAGGGCTTGCCTACCATGTGTGAGGCCCTGGGGTTAATCCCTAGCACCTGTAAGAAGGGGAAAAATGTAGATTCCTCATTCTTAAAATAGCAACAAATCAAATCTAAAAGTACATATAGTTAAAAGAATAACATTACCAAAGTCAGAATTATTCCAAAACTGAAAGATAGTCCTGCATTTAAGGACAGGGATGATCATTAGAGCAATTTATACAAAATTTAAAAATTCTTATGGTTATATTACTAATAATAAAATTAATCAGGGTGTGGTCCAGCAGATCTCTAATCCCAGTTATTGGGAATGCTGAGTCAGGAGAATCACAGGTTTAAGGTAAGCCTTAGCAACTTAATGAAATCCTGTCTCAAAATAAAGTTTTAAAAAGTGGGGGGCAATGTACACTCAGTGATAGAGGACCCCTGGGTTCAATCCCCTGTAAAATCAATCAGAGAAGTCCTTCATTATGAGAACACTTAATAAATGGGGAAGTGTAACTTTAGTGACAACACTGTAACAAAGGAATGGATCTTTAAGTTGCATTTTGTTCTGTTAACATGATGATTAAAATAACTTTTAATCTTAGCTTTAGGACCAAAGGCAAAAGAAAAAGAACAATTTACTCTTACACTTAAGATGTTCTGAACACCAAAGATTTCCCCAGGACTGAAAAAAGGAAAAGACTTTCCATACTACAGGGTAAGGGGTCTTAACTTCTATATTTTGGTAAATTTTATGTCCAATTTTGAGCTTCTTCAGTAATATCAAGTTTATAGGTACTATTCACAATGAATACAATACTACACCAAATGCATGCCAAAAAATTAATGAGATGGTGAACTATTAAGCTAGATTACACAATCATACAGTTTCTGCTTTGTAAAGTCTTTTACAAAAAGTTGCTAAATCAAGAAATGGAGGGGAGGATTTTAGAAAACATCTGTATAAAAAATGTTTTGTGTAATGTATTATAAAAAAGTTCACAAAAAGCAAATGTCTCATTTACATTTGATCCTCAGAAGTTTAGGGTTATCTGAATTCTATAAGATCTCTGAAATCACTGTACCTTATTAATTTGTCTGAAAATGCAGAGGTTTTAGGTGTGCAATTACCTTCCTCTTCTACCATAGTAAAACTCTGAAGTGTGTATAAATGTAACATTTGTGACTTATTTAGGCCTTCTTTTGGGGAAAAACTTATATACCATATATTATAAAGTAATACAATTTACAGAGACACTTCTTCCACCTCAAAAAAATAAACAATTAGAATAAAAAAATGGGAAGAAAGCAATACTTAACATTAGTTACCATAATTGAATAAATTTTCCAAGTTTTAGGTTTATAAAAAAAGAAATATAAACTTGAGCAATACTATTAAACAGTACTAAAATATAAACATTATCACAAAGAAATTTACCGTGTAAGTAAACTATTATCTTTTATGTTCAGGAAAACAGGTCAAAAATCACAATACTATGTAAACTCCGTAATCACAGGTCTAACAATAAAGATACATTTTTTTGTTGTTGGCAAGGCAGTATTACTTTCCTTCTTAGTATTGCTGATATCATATACCCCTTCATTTCTTTAAAAGTCTATCTTTTCAAACATACAGGTGTACTTTTATGTAATACATGATTATAGACACACATTATGTTTTACCTTAGCTTGTAGATTCTGTATCAGTTTCCTTTCTAGTAGACAAATCTACAGGTTTGCCCACAGTTCCAGAGGAAACATATGATTAACTAATATGTTTGGTAATAGAATCATGTTATTCAAATTTACAGAAAAATGCTGCAGTCACTTCAGTCCCACCTGTATACACACTGTCAGTTGTGCTAGTTATTTCCTAATTGGGATTTCTGCACAGAGGAAGTAACAAAATATTATCCATTAAATAATGACTCATACCTTGCATGCACAAGGCCCAGGTTTCTAATCCCCAGCACCACAGGAAAAAAAAAAGGAGGCATCTCAATACCAGACCTTAAACTATACCACAGAGCAATAGCAACAAAAAGAGCATGGTAGTGGAACCAAAATAGATAGGCAGACCAATGGTACAGAATAGAAGACACAGAGACAAAAACCACATAAATACAGTCACCTCATGCTAGAAAAAAAAAGCTAAAAACATACAGTGGAGAAAAGAAAGTCTGTTCAACAAATGGTGTGGGCAAAACTATAAATCCATATGCAGTAAAATGAAATTAAACCTCTTATGTCTCATCCTGCACAAAACTCAACTCAAAATGGATCAAGGACTTAGGAATTAGACCAGAGATGCTGCACCAAATAGAAGACACAGTAGGCCAAAATCTTTATTATGTTGGCTTAGGATCAGACTTCCTTAACAAGACACCCAAAGAACAAGAAATCAAAGCAAGAATCAATAAATGGGATATACCCAAACTAAAAAACATTTTCTCAGCAAAGGATACACTCAGTAATGTGAAAAAGAGAGCCTACAGAGTGGAAGAAAATCTTTTCTACATGTACGTTAGATAGAGAACTTATATCCAAAATTTATAAAGAACTTATAAAACTTTACACCAGAAATACAAAGAATCCAATCAATAAATGTGCCAAGGAACTCAACAGACACTTTACAGAAGAAGGCTTACAGGTGATTTATAAATATATGAAAAAGTGTTCAACATCTCTAGTTATTAGAGAAATGCAAATTAAAATAACTCTAAGATTTTATCTTACTCCAATTAGAATGATTATTATCAAGAACACAAGCAATAATAGAGGTGGGTGTGGATGTGGGGAAAAAGACACACTTTTACATTGCTGATGAAGTTGAAAATTGGTGCAGCCACTATGTAAAGCAGTGTGGAGAATTCTCAGAAAATGTGGAATGGACCCCACTTTTGACCCAGTTATCCTACTCCTCAGTTTATACCCAAAGGACTTAAAGTTAGCATACTACAGTAACAAAGCCATGTCAATGTTTATACCAGCTCAATTCACAATAGCTAGATTGTGGAACCAAACTAGATGCCCTTCAACAGATGAATGGACAAAGAAACTGTGGTATATATACACAATGGAATATGATTCAGCCATAAAGAATAATATATTATGGCATTTGCAAATAAATGGATAGAATTGGAGATTATCATGCTAAGTGAAATAAGCCAATCCCAAAAAAAACAAAGGCCAAATGTCTCCCCTGATAAGTTGAATTGATATATAATGATGGTCGTAGGGGGTGAGTGAGAGAAGAAAGGAGAAACTTTATATGAACTTTAGATTATGACAGTGAGGAGGTATATGAAAAATATTGGAATAAGACAGATATCATTACCCTACATACATGTATGATTGTGTGAATGATAGGAATCTACATCATGTACAACCATAGAAACAAAGTGATATACCCACTTGTGTACAATGAATCAAAATGAAGTCTGTAAAATATTAAAAGATAAAAATTTAAAATAAAAAGAATTGCTATTTCTCTTAAAAAATAGTAACTTACAAAAATGATCGCATAACCTGTTTTACAAGAAAGCACAGATTTGGACTTCTGGAAAAGATGTAATAAGCACACTTCATCCTTTCTCTACCCAAAACTATAACTAGATGCCTGGACTGAAACATGCAGAGCAACTGTATAAGAAGCTCTGAAGGTGGATAAACATAAAAGACTTAAGTATCTTAGAATCAGATGGGAAATCTGGTGGTGACATACATGTGGAATTTTTTTCTGACTCTCCTATATCCCAGCCTGGGACTACAATGGTTTAATAAAGTACAACTGCCAATGGTACACACACACCAAAGTCTCAAGCCAATTCTCTTTGACCAGAGGAGGGAGAGGTCATCAAATGACTCATGTGTTGGAACTATCCAAAACAGACTTTAAAGAAGATATTATGACAATATTTCAAGAAGTAAGAACAGACACTCTTAAGTGAAAACAGATGTTCTCAGTAAAGTAGCAATTATAAAAAGGAACAAAATGGGAATTTTACAATGAAACCTATAGTTAGAGAAATAAGTTTTACAGACCACTTAATCCATCAACAGTAAAATACACATTCTTCAGAAGTTTATATGAAACATTTACCAAGAAAAACCATGTGCTAGGGTCTGTGTTATGGTTCAGTGGTAGAGCACTTGGCTAGCAAGCATAAGGCCCTTGTGTTTGCTACCCAGCATCACATAAAAGAGAAAAAGAGGTCACTTAAAAGAATAGAAAACACACAAAGCATAATCTCAAACCATAATGGAATTAAACTTGAAATTATAAACAAAAATATTCACTGGAAAAAATCCAAACTATTTGGAAATTGAACATAAATAACATGTCAAAAAAGAAGTTTCTAGAGAAATTAAAAGTACTGAGAATTGAATAAAAATAAAAATACAACTTATCAAAACTGGAGAGGTGCCATGAAAGCAAGGATCTGGGTGATTTAGAACAGTAAATGCATCAATTTAAAAAGATCTAAAATGAAAATCTAAACTTCTACTTTGGGAAACTAGAGAAAGAAAAGCAAAATAAACCTACACCAAGTAGATAGAATTAAAAGATCAGAAAATAATGAAATGGGCTGGGACTGTAACTCAGTAGCAGAGCACTTGCCCAGCATGTGTGAAGTACTGGGTTCAATCCTTAGAATCACATGAAAATAATAAAACAAAATAAAATAAAGGTATTCTGTTCATCTATGACTATAAAATATAAAAATTTTAAAAAGAGAAATCAATGAAATGGGAAATCAACAGATGAAAGAAAAAAAATGGAAACCCAAAACTTCTTTGTCAACATCAATAAAAGTTGAAAAACCTGTCACCACACTAACCAAGAAGAGAGGAGTCACAAATTACATCACAAATAAAACAGGACTCAAAACTAATAATCTCATGGACATTAATAGTAAAAATAAGAATATCATGCATAGCACTTTGTCTACAAATTTGATTTAGATTGATTCTTTAAAAGATGCAATCTACCAAAATGCATACAAGGAGAAATAACCTCAATAGACCTGTACATGTATGTTAAAGACAGTGAATTAACAGTATCTTCACAAAAGAAAACATCAGATTCAGATGGTTTTACTGGTGAGCTCTATTAAATATTCAATAAAGAAATACCAATTTTTACAATGTCTACCAAGAAACAGAAGCAGAGGGAATGCTTCCTAACTCATCCTTTAAGGAAAGCATCACCCTAATACCCAAGTCAGATATTACAACAAAGGAAAGCTAGGTCAGTTTCATGAGAACAAAAATAAAATCCAACAGCAAAATCCTCAACAAAATCAGGGTATAGGGGTGTAGCTAGTGGTACAGAACATGTTAAAAAGGCTGTGGGTTCAGGAAACTATGCAACTCCTAGAATGAAAAGAGTCAGCACTACAGCTTATAGGCACAGGCAATGACTTTCTCAATAGGACACCAAAATCTCAGAAAATAATGCCAAGAATTAATAAATAGGATGGCATCAAATTAAAAGGCTTCTGCCCAGCAAAGGAAACAATTAGGAATGTAAAAAGAGAACCTAAAGAATGGGTGAAAATCTTTGCTAGCTTCTCTTCTGATAAATAATATCTAGATTATTTAAAGACTTTACACTAAAAAAACCCTTACACCAAAACTTTACACCCAAAAACAAATAATCTTATTAATAAATGGGCAAATAAATTAAAGACACTTCTCAAAAAAAGAAATACAAATGGCCAAACATATAAGAAATAATGTTCAACATTTTTAGCAATTTGGTAAATGCAGATCAAAACTACATTGAGATTTTATTCACATCAGTCAGAATAGCAGTCATCAAGAACAAAAATAATAAATGCTGGAGAGGATGTAAAAAAAAGGAATGCCTTTACACTGTTGGTGGGACTGCAAATAGTACAATCACTGTGGAAATCAGTATGAAGATTCCTTAGAAGACTAGGCATGGAACCACCACATGACCCAGCTCTACCACACCTTGGTATTTATTCAAAAGAATACAACTGGAGACCCTTAAATTAAATGAAATAAGGCAAACTCAAAAGGTTAAGGATCATATGTCTCTCTCACATGCAGAAGCTAGAGAAGAAAGAAAAAAAGAAAAAGTGGAGTTGGGGAAAATCTCCTCAAAATCAAAGGGAGGTCAGTATAGAAAAAGGATCAAGGAGTGGGAGATGGGGGGAGGGGTTTGCTGGAGAGTGATATTGGCCAAATTACATTAATATATTATATGCATCTATGAATGTATAACAAAAAATTACATCATGCACAAACTATAAATCACCTTTAAAATTGGGAGAAAAAAATCAATATATAAACAGAATTATATACTACAAACAAGTAAGATTTACTCCAAGGACAGAAGGCTGGTTGAACATGTGAAAACTGATTACAGCAATGTACTCATAAAACAAGTGAAAGAAAAATCCTAAACTCATGCTAATAGTTGCAGAAAAAATGTTTGCCAATATCCAACTCCACAATAAAAACTCTCCATAAATTATGAATAAGGAACTTATTAAATTTGATAAAGGACATATACAAAAAAAATTGTAGTTAACATGATATTTAACAGTAATAAACTTGCTTTCTTATTAAGAACAATAGCAAGGTATGAATGTTCCCTCATATCAGAAGATATATTAGAAATTCACAAGATACACTGAAATAAAAGGTATAAAGATATAAAGATTGGAAAGAAAAAAATGTCAATGTTTTCTGATGATATGATGGTAAATGTAAAAATAAAAAACAAAAAGAATACACAATTTTCTGGAATTGCTACAAAATAACAAGATTATAGGTTAAAAACTGAAAGAATGCACAACAGTTAATTTCCAACTGGGTATGGTGTCACACACCTGTAATCCCAAAATGACTCAGGAAGCTGAGGTAGGACTGCCTAGGTTATTTAGCAGGACCCTGTCTCAAAATAGAAGTTTAAAAAAAGCAACAGTGATATAGTTCTACGATAGAGAACTTGCCTAGCCCACCCAAAGCTTCTTTTTTCAATCCCTAGTACAATGGTACAACAAAAAATTTAAAAGAATTCTGAAGAATATTGAAATAATGAAATATTGAATAAAAGGAAAATGAAAGCAGTGATAAAAATAAAAGGGATACAAGAAACTAAAAAGAAAATGATAGAAGTCTAACCATAACAATTATATTAAATAAAATGTAAACTGTTCAAACACCAATAAAACATAATCCAATTAAGGTTTTTAAAGAAACTGACAAAATTCAGTCCAAAGAAAATCATTATGATATAGGTAGTTAACAAAAAAGATTATACCACACAAATACACATACTTAAACACAAAAATAAGATTGAGTTAATCTTTTTGACCAGATAAAGTAGATTCAAGAAAAATAACAAGGGATAAAGAAGGATTGTCAAGACAAAGGGGTTAATTTGTCACTTCTGAAATGGTAGAGAGGGCTATTAAAAATACACCCCTTCATAAAAAAAAGAAAAACATTAACAAAGATGATCAAAATCAACTTCTTAATCAACCCTAGAAATTAACCAAAGAGGGCCTGGGGTTGTAGCTCAGTGATAGAACACCTGTCTAGCACATGAGAGTCAATGTGTTCAGTTCTCAGCACTGCATATAAATAAATAAATGTCCATTGATAACTAAAATATATTTAAAAATGCAGTCCAACAACTATGAGATCAGTGGCAGATAGGGATGGGGATCAGGGATGTAAGAGAGGACTTTTCAGAACAGTGAAATCACATTCTAGGACACTAATGGTGTACACATCATTCATTATTTGTCCAAACTCAGAGAAAGTACAAGAGAAGAGGGAAACCTGTAAACTATAAACTTTGGGTGGTGATGCATGGATACAGGTTTTATGATTATAACAAATATGCCCCCATTGACAGGATGTTAATGAGGGAGAACATGTCTATGTTGAGGGAAGGAGATACATGGATATCTCTGGTACCTTCCTATAAACCTAAATCTGCTCCAGTAACTAAAGTCTACTTTTAAAAAAATTCACTAGAAGGGTCAACAGCAGGTCTGACTGGCAAAAGAAATTAATAAGCTACAGATAAATAAATTGAAATTATCTAGTCTGAGAAATCTAAAGAAAAAAACAGTGAAGAAAACTCAACAAGGTTTCAAAGACCTTCATGAAAACCATCAAGCATACTAATGTGTACATTAGTATGGAAACCCAGAAGGAGAGAAAAGAATATTTGAGTAATGTCTGAAATCATCCAAAAAGTCTTTATGAACTCTAATATGGATACAATAAAAAAGATACACATTTAAATTCATCACAGATAAACTATCAAAGGTTAAATATTAAAAGAACTTTCTTGAAAGCAGAAAGCTCATTCCATATAATGGATGCTCAATAAAATTAATAGAAGGGCTAGGGTTGTACCTCAGTGGTAGAGTGCTTGCCAAGCATGTGTGAGACACTGGGTTTGATTCTCAGAACCACATATAAATAAAATAAAGATCCATCAACAACTAAAAAAATTTTTTTAAAGAATTAATAGCAAAGTCCTTACAGAAATCAGTCAGAAAACTGGGATAGTGCTGAGCTTGTAACCCAGTGATACAGTGCTTGCCTAGCACATGTAAGGCCCTGGGTTTGATCCTCAGCACCACATTAAAAATAAATAAATAAAGTTATGTCTACCTACAACTAAAAAAGAAAAGGAAAAGAAAACATTGGAATTACATATTCAAAGTGCTGAAAGAACATAAACCAAGTGTTTTATACCCAGCAAAACTACCATTTTAAAACAAAAGAGAAATTAAGTTATCACAGATAAACAGAAATTGAAAAAAAAATTGCTAGAAGACCTGTCCTGTAAGAAGGACTAAATGAGTCCAGTAGGCTGAATTGAGAGGACATAAAATGTAGATGGTAACTTGAATCCATACAGAGCTATAAAGTATGTAAGTAATAACTATAAGCAAAATTTTTTTGATAACTCCTTTCCCTGGCATTTTATAAGTCATAATTTGTAAAGATGCATTTTATAACAGTAATAGCAATACAAACTTTACTGTTTTAACAAACTAAAAAACAGAAAATAGGCCTGGAGATGTAGCTCAGTTGGTAGTGTGCTTGCCTTGCTAGTACAAGGTCCTAAGTTTGATCCCCAGCAGTACAAAAAAAAAAATTAAAAATAAAAAATATATTAAAAAACAAAAATTACCAAACTTACTCAATGCAACTAGAGCAATGCTTAGAGAAAAACATAAAGCTGTAATGTTAAAAAAATGTAGATAATAGGCAAATAATCTTCACATCTTAAGATGTTGGAAAAAGAGCAAAGTAAGCAGGAAGAAGGAAGTAGAAGAATAGAACAGAAAAAATACAGAATTTTGGAAATTCATCAAAGTTAAATCAAGAGATCAACAAAGTATGAGGGCTGGGGTTGTAACTTAGTGGTGGAGTGCTTGCCTAGCACATGCAAGGCACTGGATCTGAATCCTAGCACCAAATATCAATAAAATGAAGGTCCATTAAAAATACTAAAAAGAAGAAGTATGAGAAGTGAAATCTGATGAAAGGCAGGCAGTCACAATTATGCTTCATAATATTCTTGGTAACTGACAGAATAAGCAGACAAAAAAATCATCAAAGATATGTAAGACCTGAATAACATAGTATTGAAGCCAGAATTAAGAACAGGTAGTTAGTGTAGAAATAGGGGATCCGGTCAATTTGGTCAATTCGAGGAAATGAAGTCATGCAGCCATCTGCCTCTGGAAGTTGGAGACTGCCCCTGAAAGAATGGAATGTCAAGGATCTCGGGAGCCCATTGATTACCAAATTTACCTGCCTTTATCAAGGACTGCAAGCATGAAGCTGCAATTAATGCCCCCTGGGCACTTGTCTGCCTCAATCACCTTGGCCCTCTTCCTGCCCATGGTTTCTCACTTAATGCAAAACCAGGCCTAATCACTTAGGCAGGAAGGGAGAGATAAGTGGGGAAGAACTGGAGAACAAAGGAGACTTCAACCTATAAAAGATGTAGGGTGCACTCACTTCTTGAGACTTTAGAACATCATCCATGGCCCCCTTCTTCCTGCTGGGAGAAGTCTGTATTATTACCTTTACATAAAACCTGCTTAATATGCTTGCCTTGGCATGCTTCTCTAGTGTTCAATCATCAACATTGGAAGGAGCAGAACTCGTCACCGGTAAATGGTGGTATCAGATTTGGAGGTCCCACCAAGACTTACGCCGAGGTAAGTAAGCTTCTCTCTCCACGCACCCCACATCTGTTTGAGGTGCATCTTTCTGTCTCTTTCTTTCTAGAGGGCAAAATGGGTACCCCTTGGCTATTTAAATGCAGTTAGTGCAGCCACCATTCTTAAGACTCGTGTGAGAGGTTTCCCAGCCCAGGCAAGTTTCCAATCACCTGCTCTGTAGGCATGTTGGAATCTGCCAAAGTTGTTTCCTACTTTTCTGACCAGGCCTGGATCACAATTGGCACCAGTACACAGTGTTCCTAGTCTTGATCTTCCCAGGATGCTTGGAGGTGGAGGAAAGATTGGAACAACTGGGGGGTTTTCTGGCCCAGGCTACCCTTGGGCGGACCCCAAATGTTCCTTCTCCGGACTCCCCCTCCAAATCACCCTGAGAGGTATCCAGAGTGATCGGTAGACAAATGGCACTGAGGGAAATTGCCAATAACCTTTCCCGTCGTATGGATCGTACAGTGCACAACACTCCTGCACATCCACTCCCTTTGAATGTTCCCCTTCCCTTGCCTGTCAGACATTAGGAATTCAGACTGTAGGATTAAGGCCTGGGATGATTAGTATAAAAATGCCCAGGTTCCCTTTGTTCACATAGTTAGCCTTCACTAGTCTAGATATCTAGAGTCTCCCCATTACTGTTCCTGTGCTTAAATGTTCTCACGGTGTTCTCTTTAAGCTGCAAGAGGGAAGCATTTAACAATCCCTCCCATGAGACCCTCCAAGCAAAGGGCCTTATATGCCTAACTGAAAGGCCCCAGCTCCATGCCTTGAACCCTGAGTCGGGGCTAAGCCCTGCTCCCGTCCTTGATGGATAAGGTCTCCAGGCAACCGCACATTCCTCGGACAAATATCTCTTAACAACCTTGGTAAGCACAGGGGCCCAGCAGTCCTGTTTGTCCTTGAGACAGTTAGCAGCACAGATACCACCATGCTCTCAACAGCACGCCCTACCCGGAGGCCGTTACACTGATAAGCAGGAACCATGAAGATGTCAAGCAAAAATTTGAAAAACAACCTTACCCTTTAGGTGACCTATGTGCTGGATTCAAAATAGCCAATAAGAAACCTGTTGCTTACCACGCACGCGAAACCTGCCCCTTCACCCTATAAAAACCCTGTACCCCAAAGCCCGGTGTGCCAGTTCTCCGAAGCTCCGGCTGAGGTTTTGCTGAGCACCCGCAGGCGCCTGTGTATCAATAAATAGCCTCTTGCACTTGCAGACAGTGTCTTCGCGTGATCTTCCTTGGACAGGGGAACGGAGGGTCTTTCATCTGGAGGTCCCACCGAGATCGGTGTTCTTGCCGGCCCAAATCCCTGCCCGAGGAACTTCTGGAAGACCTACTGGGAGGTAAGCTGGCCAGCTCGAGCTCGTTGTCGTGTTGTCATATTTCTTGAATCTCTGCATGTATGTTTCCACGTCTCTTGAGCGCAGTGTTAGTATGATCATGCGTGGTCACTTTGTACTTTGGGCAGCCCGAGAAGGAGTTGACGAACTCAGACTTCTCCCCTGCCACCCTGGGAGACGTCCCAGGGGACCTAGTACCCGATTCTTCGGGATTTGTTTTTTGGCCGGAGGGGCTTACGCTCTCCGACACCACTTGGTACTTTTGGTTTGTGCCGAAGACGCGCAGCGTTTGTGATCTGTTGTCTTGTCTTTGTTCTCTTGTGCCTGTTCATTAACTTCCTTTCCGCTAGCGAGACTGAAATGGGGCAATCCATGGTAACCTCCCTGAATCTCACCCTCAACCATTGGCAAGATGTCCGAAACTGTGCCAGCAACTTGTCGGTCGAGGTCAAAAAGAAGAAGGGGGTAACCCTCTGCACTTCTGAATGGCCAACCTTCAACGTAGGCTGGCCCAAAGAAGGGTCTTTCATCTGGACTTTGCGCTGCATCTGAGCAGCTTTTGTGCTGCATCTGGGCAGATTTTGTGCTGCATTCTGGACGATTCTGTCGCATTTGGATGACTCTGTCACATCTGAGCAGCTATTGCGCTGCATCTGGGCAGATTTTTTGCTGCATTCTGGCGACTTGTCGCATCTGGTTAACTCTTGGCCCCATTTGGGCATTGTGTTGCACCTGGGCAACTCTTTGATATAATTGGAAATTGTTTGTTTTTATTGACAAAGTACCAGCTAGCCAATTTTTGATTCGGCAAGCTACGTGTCTGTCTGTTTGTGTATTGTACTATATGGTCTTTACTCTTGCCTTCTATTAAATTCTTCATTGTGTTAATTCGATCTTAGGCTTGGGGATACTCATTGCAGGGTACTTTACAGTCCTTCTCCTTGTTCCTGAGAGATTTGTTTACTCCAATCCCCCTAGGCAGAGAGCTCAGCAGCTCCATTCCTCAAAAGTAGTAAGAAATAATGTTTTGTGACTTTCTGCATTCAAACCTAACCTGATTTCTCAACCAGGAAGAAAAAGGGTTAACAAGTCCTGGGTGATCCTCCCTCCCTTCTGCCTGGCCTTGCTGAAGCCTGCATTGGAATGTAGGCTGCAGCAGTCTCAGCGGGAAAGGGGGGTAACCTGAAGATAAGAAAAAAAGAAGAAAAAAAAGGTGTCCGTTTTAAACTTCTGGGCTGCTACACAGAACTAACTCATTCTCTAGGATTCTTGTTTTGTTTTGTTTTTCTCTAATGCTGTATTTTTGAGCTCATAATTTTGATCCTGCATACCTAGGTTAATGATTTTTTTCTTTTCGATCAGTTCTATTTTTATTCAACTAGAGTTTTTGAACATCTGTTACATTGCAATGGAGATTCACCTATAAAGTTACAAGGCCTTTGATTTTGTGTTATTTGTATGTCGTGCTGTCTGGTTTCATGTTTTCTCTGTATCAAAACTGAGCGCTCCTAAAATTAAAATTTAAAAATGGATCCAAATACTTTTAATTCACGTGATTTAAAGGTTCAATTCAAATTGGGTAAACTAATGAAAGTAAAATGTCTTTGAAAATAACTCGCAAGTCTCTAGGTGGTCAAGCTAATAAAATATTGATGTTAATAAAATGTCTAATATCAATTGTTTCTAGGACTTTTCTTCAACAGGAAAGAGACAGCAAATACTGTTCAGGACACTTGCCTGCTTTCTTGGTTTTTACAGAATAAGTGAATTAGAGTTAACATGTATGGGATTACTCAAATGTGTTTGTAGAGACATCTGATTAATTTGCAAAGTTAAAATGCTAATTGTTAAATAACATCAAGTACTCTTAACTCCTTAAATTCCATGGGGTATCATACTTAAACATTATTGGTGTTTTCATAGGTTGGTAAATAAAAAGGATTAAACTTGCTTTGTGTCATCAGTAAACTAAAAACAAGGTTATTAAGAGTTATATTCTAACAGATAAAACCTCAACTCGGAGGGTGAGCGTTCCATCTGCTCCCTTACCACTTCCTCCTGCTCCCCCTCCAGTTCTGCAAAGCTCCAAGGAGCTCTTAGATTTGGATTTAGAGTTACCATCTCCCCTTTCACTGTGTTTCAGTTAGAGTTGTTTCAGAATGTGAACAAAAAGGGGTCAACAGATAGGAAAGAGAAAATAAAAGGGTCTGGGTATGGAAATATATTTAGTAAAAGGGAAAAGGAAGTGTTTCTGGGTAAGAAAGTGCTTGTGTGATGAAATACATAAGGGTCTAAGTAAGTGCTAAGAAAGTCTGTGTAAGTAAAGGGCAAGTTTCAACAAGTTTGTGTGAAACTAAGTTGGTTGTATGTATGTGAAACAGCTAAAGCTATTTAAGGTTTTTCCTAAGGTGAAATACTAATGTTCTGATATAAACCAAAGTTTAATCTATATGGTAAAATGACATGATAAAATGGCAAGGATTTCTTAGAAACACTAATTTACTCTTAACTTTGTGTCTATTAAGTTTTATTCTTTAGAACAATTAGTCTTAAAAATTGGGGTGTATACAATTATGGTTAAACAACTGTTAGAGTATTGTACTGTGTTACAGAGTCTACATTTTTCTTAAAAAACTAAATTTGGTAAGATAAAAGTGTCAAGGTAATTGTGAAATGGTTTCTAGTTGTATATTAAATGTGTTCATATTTTCCAGGTATACAAGTTTTTGAAGCAGGGAATTTATCAAGCTGCTATTCTCCAGATTAAACTTGTCTGTAATGGTAATCTTAAACTTATAAAGAGTAAATTTTAATTGGGGATTTATTTCTATCATTTAATGTTCTATTATAAGACCTGCTATCAATAGGGTATATGTAAAATTTGTTACTTTTTACACTAAGATAAAGAATTTCAAATATAAATGTATTTATAAAAGTTAGAGCCTGACTTGTTTAAAGGTTAATTTTGTGAAACATGAAGGTATTTTGCCACTTTATCACTCAAAAGGAGAGTTAAAAGCTCTCTCAGCCTTTCTTTGATTCATGTTTTAAGATACAATGTTAAATTGTGTTAATTATAAAGTTTATATAAACTCAGGAAACAGTATATGTAGACTACTTAATGATATTTAAGAAAGAAACAAAGATCAACATCAGAATTAGAACACTTAAGATCTGTAAAGAGTCACGCCTTACCTGAGATAAGGCTCTGCCTTCCACCTTACTGCATGTTAGAGTGACTCCAAAATAAGTCAGACTTCAGCTTATTTAAAGTTATAATCAAAAGATTGGTTTTTGTTGTAAAATTACTATGATCTCAAATAGGGAATATAATGTGGTTCTCAGTCAAAATTCAAGATAGCTATTATACAAGCAGAATATATTTTTACTCTTGCTAATTTCATTTTGTGAAACTGTTACCTGTTAATGTTTTGCAGAAGTAGCTGCTTCAAGAAAACGCAACCTAGGTAACTTGTGATAATAAGCCATCACCTATAGAACAGATAGTGGTAACTTCCAGTACTATTGCAGACTCCAGTTAGATAAAAGAGTAAATAACTGCAAAGTTATGGACATTAAAGTTAAAGCCCAGTACTCTTACTTTATGACTGGTGAAACTGGCTTGCTGGATGATTAAGATCAAACTTAGAGATTGGAATTAAATACAGAAGGCAAGATAGGCCAGTATTTGGATCTTTTGTCCTCAGTCAGCCTGAACCCATGAACAAGAGAACTTCTCTAAGGAACTTTGCAATTCTGTGTCACACAACCTCCTGATCAAGGAGATTGTTGAGACTAGAGGATGAAAAATCACTCAGTGCATCTGCTACAGAGGAGGGTCATGGAAAAAGGGAGACATCCCTTAATGCTTCCAAAGGAAGTCACCTCATCAAGGAGACCCTGCCTAACCAATGGCACTGGTGGAGCTAAGAAGCTGCTCTTAAGTTCTCTATGAGTGGCCCCTGTGGGAAATCAGCTGACTCTTTAACAAGACAGGAACCAGGTCAATTTGACCAGCTTGATCTTGGACACCTAGCAAAACAGTGAAAACCAAAATATAGCCATTCTTGTGCATTTAAAAGAAGTAATAATTAAATGTAACTTAAGATGTACACTTGTGTTAGTCCACTAGAATAAATACTGGAAGCTACAAATGAAAGAAAGATTCTTCAGCAAATGTGCCTGATAACTATCAAGAGAAACTGCCAGAGTCAGAAGTTTTTCATCAGTTTAAGGCCTGCAGACCTTCCTAAGCTACACAGGTAGACTTAATCTATGTTTGCTCATATGATTATCTAGCCCTAAGTAACAGAAGTATAGAGCTCTCTACTAAACACAGGTTATACCAATAAAGGGATATTTTACAAAAATCAGATGACATTAAGTAGCTTAACTATATTTTTTGGGATATCTATGACATTAAGAGTTAAATGTAAATGTTGTGTTCACATTCCTGATAACCTGGACAATGTTAAAGTTCCCAAATAAAGGCCTTGTCCTTTCCAGCCTTTGCTAGGTCTAGTTATGGGAACAATTTCTCAGTTCTTCCACCCGCCTGGTGAGAGATTGACTTCTGTCATTTTCATGATACTCGGTGGCATGTTCCAGATGCTGCAACATTTACTTTGTACTAATCTCATTTCAGTACTCATGTCTTTTTGTTCTTCTATCATAGAAGCACCCACCCCCAGATGACTTTACAACCTGCTCTTCCCCAACCAGACTTCTACCTTGGACCCCTCGATTGACCCAATTTTTAAAAAATGAACTCCAAACTGCTTGCCCCTCACTGCCCCCTTTCAGCTTCGAAGCAGCCCAAACGACCGACGCCCCTTTTCCTTAAAGCAGTTGGGAGTTCCTATAGCTAAAGGGGAGAATGAAGCCAGAATTAAGGACAGGTAGTATTGTGTAGAAATAGGGAATCGGGTCAATTCGAGGAAATGAAGCCATGAAGCCATCTGCCTTTGGAAGTTGGAGACTGCCCCTGGAAGAATGGAATGTCAAGGATCTCCGGAGCCCATTGATTACCAAATTTACCTGCCTTTATCAAGGACTGCAAGCATGGAGCTGCTTATTAATGCCCCCTGGGCCCTTACCTGCCTGAATCACCTTGGCCCTCCCCCTGCCCATGGTTTCTCAGTAATGCAAAACCAGGCCTAGTCACGTAGGCAGGAAGGAGAGAGATAAGGGGGAAGAGAATTGGAGAACAAAAGAGACTTTAACCTATAAAAGATGTAGGGTGCGCTCACTTCTTGGGACTTTTAGAACATCAGCATAACCGAGGCAGGATGGACAAATGGATATAGGATTCTATCCATGATAAAGAAAAAGGGGGGAATGAAAGGCCCCAGCTCCATGCCTTGAACCCTGAGTCGGGGCTAAGCCCTGCTCCCGTCCTTGACGGATAAGGTCTCCAGGCAACCGCACATTCCTCGGACAAATATCTCTTAACAACCTTGGTAAGCACAGGGGCCCAGCAGTCCTGTTTGTCCTTGAGACAGTTAGCAGCACAGATACCACCATGCTCTCAACAGCACGCCCTGCCCGGAGGCCGTTACACTGATAAGCAGGAACCATGAAGATGTCAAGCAAAAATTTGAAAAACAACCTTACCCTTTAGGTGACCTATGTGCTGGATTCAAAATAGCCAATAAGAAACCTGTTGCTTACTGCGCGCGTGAAACCTGCCCCTTCACCCTATAAAAACCCTGTACCCCAAAGCCCGGTGTGCCAGTTCTCCGAAGCTCCGACTGAGGTTTTACTGAGCACCCGCAGGCGCCTGTGTATCAATAAATAGCCTCTTGCACTTGCAGCCAGTGTCTTCGCGCGATCTTCCTTGGACAGGGGGACGGAGGGTCTTCCATAACAACCAACAGATGTCCCCTCACCCTCCAGAGATTCCTTTAGTCTACAAGGCAAAAAGATAGGCAAAGGCACACTTTTTACTTTTGTCAACGTTTTTCATAATTAGGAGTTTATAGTGGCAGTACAAAAGCAGTAATGCCCTTAAGTCTGAATCCTCCCAGGGTCTCTAGCACAGGGCAAACTAGGACCCTAGCACTTTGCTGAAGAAGGCCAGAAATAACTTTGGCAAAGCCAGGTAATGAGAGATGAGTTTTTCTGGGCCATAAAGAAGCTCAAAGTTAGGGAGATGTCCCTAATACTTCTAACTCAGAAGGGAGCTTCTCTCTCAACAGTATTGCCAGATTCACCACTAGCCTGCATACTGCTAAATTACAAATGATCAAGAAAAGTGCCTTTCATATGTTACCATGCTTGACATCAACAATTTCTACCATGAGAGGAGAAAGCCTTGAGGAATTGCCCACTAAGGGAGGAAAATTGAGATGACCCTCCCAACTTAAGACAGACAAAAATAAATTTAAGGAGGCTTTTGAAAGATCCTAATAAATATTGAGATGTTTCAAAACTTATGCCAGGTATTTGACTTCACCTGGAAATTATGCTATTAACCATCTAGAGAACAGGCAGTTCACAGAAACCATCCTAACTGGGATTTGAATAATGAGTAGAATGCCTAAAAAAACAATTTTGCAGCCTTCAGGAAAGTTCTGCTATTTTCATGGAGGGACTTAGGAAAGCAATAAGAAAACACACCACTCTGAATCCTGAATTCATAAAGGGCCACCTACTTTTAAAGTATAAATTTATCATTTAGTCAGCCCCAAATATTTAGAGGAAATTACAAAAATTGGCACGTGGCCCTGATCAATCCTCATATGATCTTCTCCTGTTTGCATCTTCCATTTTTTAATAGACATCAGAAAGAATGAAAAGGGAACATATAGGCAAGAAAAAGGACTTATTAAAGATCATTCAAACTGATAGAAACTTTTAATGCCTTGCAATAGTCCATGCAATTTGCCCATTTTAGGAGTTAAAAAGCAAACTGCCTAGTCCAAACCTTAGAATAATGAAGCAGTAATTTCCCCCACCCTGTAGTTCTTAATCCATACACATTTATCTTGGATTCCAACTGCTGCTTGGTTTACTAAGTTAGATTTAAAAGATGACTTTTCCTGTCTATGCTAGACTCTGAATGGCAATTTCTGTTTGCCTTTGAGGAACCAGATACTGTATCTCAACTAACCTAGACAGTGTTGCCTCAGGATTTAGATGACCCTCACCTGTTCCAGACAAACCTTAGCTAAGGACTTAACTGAAAAGACAGAAAAAGCCTGCATTTGTGTAATATGAGGCTTTTCCCAAACTGCCCTCAACTGCTCATAAAAGCCACAAAGAATTTTTATCTCTTATCTTATCTGTAAAGGCCAGTTAGCTGACCCAAAAGCAAACTTTGCTGGCACAAAAGCAAACTTAAAGAAAATGACAACACTCCTCTCAGAGGTCAGGTTGACCCAGAACTTAAAATAACATGCTTTGTATACAATTTTATATGTTAGCCAATTAAAAAGAACACTGTAAAACTGCTTGCCTTTCATTATAAAAACCCTGCTAAACAAGGGCTCGGGGCCTCTTAGCATCACCGGTTACTGAGTGCGCAGAGGACCAGGCTTGAGCTTGCTAATAAAAGACTCTTTGTGCTTGCATTGATTGTGGTCTCTGGTGGTCTTTGTGGGGTCTCGAGCTGCTGGGCACAACATAACAAAATTCAGAGATAAAACATCTGTGATTGTTCTCCAGTAAGTAAATGACATCCTTTATGTGCCTCCACCCAAGAGGAATACCAAAAGGCCATTATGGAACTCCTAAACTTCTTAGCTAATAGGAATTATAAGATCTCAAAGATAAAGCTTAATTATGTCATCAACAGGTTCAATACAACAGAAAATAACCACTATAGGACGATATTATGCCCCAGGAATATCAAGAAGGGGCCTTACTTCAAGCTCCTGTCCTCAGTTTACCAATGAAGCAAGATTTAACCTGTTTGTCACAAAGGGGAAAATAAGTCCTGGATAAGCAGCCATAGGCAGCTCAATAACCAATGGCATATCTCAGTGAGGAACTTACCAAAGTAGCTTCATTCTCAAAAGTAATGGAAATAATGTCTCATAATTTTCTTTGACATCCAACCTGTCCTGATGAGATGGCCAAAATGCCCTAGGCACCAGGTTTCTGTTAAAACCTGTTAGATCCTTCCAGATCTCAGTCAAGGCTTACATTAAAATGTAAATGAAAGAAGCCTAAAAAGTCAGTAGGAGACTGGTCTCAAACCCAGGAAAAAAAAGGTTAAAAGAGTCTTACCTGAACTCCAGCAAAAGTAAATTTTATGGTGCTTTACTGAACTAATTAACAGCCATATCATTTTTCTAGGACTTTTGTTTTTTTTTTAATTCTATTTTTTTGAGCTCATGACTTTTTTGATTAGTTCTATTTTTTATTCAACTAGAGTTTTTGAACATCTGTTATATTGCAATGGAGATTCACCTATAAAGTTACAAGACCTTTGATTTTGTGTTATTTGTATGTTGTGCTGTCTTATGTCATGTTTTGTCTGTATCAAAACTGAGCACTCCTAAAATTAAAATTTAAAAATGGATCCAGATACTTTTAATTCACATGATTTAAAGTTTCAATTCAAATTCGGTAAACTAATAAAAGTAAAATGTCTTTGAAAATGACTCACAAGTCTCTAGGTGGTCAAGCTATTAAATATTGATGTTAATAAAATGTCTAATATCAATAGTTTCTACAACTTTTCTTCAACAGAAAAGACACAGCAAATACTGTTCAGGACACTTGTCTGATATCTTGGTTTTTACAGAATAAGTGAATTAGAGTTAACATGTATGGGATTACTCAAATGTGTTTGTAGAGACATCTGATTAATTTACAAATTTAAATTGCTAATTGTTAAATAACATTGAGTACTTTTAACTCCTTAAATTCCATGGGGTATCATACTTAAACATTATTGGTGTTTTCATAGGTTAGTAAATAAGAGTTTAAACTTGCTTTGTGTCATTACTAAACTAAAAACAAGGTTACTAAAAGTTATGTCCTAACAAGTGCAATTCTATATACAAAGAGTCCCAAAAGTTTCAACTGTGTTTCAATTAGAGTACTATAAACAACAAAATATTTAATCTTATTAAAATAGAGTAATTTATCTAAATTCAGAAATTTCATAAGAGTTGTTTCAGAATGTGAATATAAAGGAGTCAACAAATAGGAAATAGAAAATAAAAGGTTCTGGATATGGAAATATATTTAGTAAAAGGGAAAAGGAAATGTTTCTGGGTAAGAAAGTGCTTGTGTGATGAAATACATGAGGGTCTAAGTAAGTGCTAAGAAAGTCTGTGTGTAAGTAAAGGGCAAGTTTCAACAAGTTTGTGTGAAACTAAGTTGGTTGTATGTATGTGAGACAGCTAAAGCTATTTAAGGTTTTTCCTAAGGTGAAATACTAATGTTCTGATATAAACCAAAGTTTGATCTATATGGTAAAATGACAAGGATTTCTTAGAAACACTAATTTACTCTTAACTTTATGTCTATTAAGTTTTATTCTTTAGAACAATTAGTCTTAAAAATTGGGGTTTTTACAATTATGGTTAAACAACTGTTAGAGTGTTGTACTATGTTACAGAGTCTACATTTTTCTTTAAAAACTAAATTTGGTAAGATAAAAGTGTCAAGGTAATTGTGAAATGGTCACTCTTTGTATGATAAATGTGTTCATATTTTCCAGGTATACAAGTTTTTAAAGCAGGGAATTTATCAAGCTCTGCTATTCTCCAGATTAAACTTGTCTGTAATGGTAATCTTAAACTTATAAAGAGTAAATTTTAATTGGGGCTTTATTTCTATCATTTAATGTTCTATTATAGGAACTGCTATCAATAGGGTACATGTAAAATGTGTTACTTTTTACACTGAGATAAAGGATTTGAAATATAAATGTATTTATAAAAGTTAGAGCCTGACTTGTTTAAAGGTTAATATTGTGAAACATGAAAACATTTTGCCATTTTACCACACAAAAGGAAAGTTAAAAGCTCTCAGGCTTTCTTTAATTCATTTTTTAGATATAAAGTTAAAATGTTTTAACTAGTGTTCATATAGACTCAGGAATCAACATATGTAAACTTCTTAAAATGACATTTAACAAAGAAGCAAAGATCAACATCAGAATTAGAACACTTAAGATTTGTAAAGAGCCATGCCTTACCTGAGATAAGGCTCTGCCTCCCACCTTACTGCATAATAGAACGGCTCCAAGATAAGTCAGACTTCAGCTCATTTAAAGTTATATTCAAAAGATTGGTTTTTGTTGTAAAATTACTATGATCTTAAATAGGGGATATAATGTGGTTCCCAGTCAAAATTCAAGATATCTATTTTACAAGCTGAATATATTTTTGCTCTTGCTAATTTCATTTTGTAAAACTGTTACCTTTTAATGTTTTGCAAAAGTAGCTGCTTCAAGAACACATACCTAGGTAACTTTTGATAATAAGCCATCACCTATAGAACAGATAGTGGTAATTTCCAGTACTAATACAGACTCAGCATGAACCCAGGAACAAGAGAACTTCTCTAAGAAGCATTGCAACTCTGGGTCACACAACCTCCTGATCAAGGAGATTGTTGAGACCACTAGAGCATGAAAAATCACTCAGTGCATCTGCTGTAGAGGAGGGTAATGGAAAAAGGGAGACATCCCTTGATGCTTCCAAAGGAAGTCATCTCATCAAGGATATCCTGCCTAACCAAAGGCACTGGTGGAGCTAAGAAGCTGCTCTTAAGTTCTCTATGAGTGACCACTGTGGGAACTCAGCTGACTCTTTAACAAGACAGGAATGAGGTCAATTTGACCAGCTTTATCTTTAGACACCTAGCAAAACAGTTAAAACCAAAATATAGCCATTCTTGGGCATTTAAAAGAAATAATAGTTAAATGTAACTTAAGATGTACATTTGTATTAGCCCACTAGAATAAATACTGGAAGCTACAAATGAAAGAAAGATTCTTCAGCAAATGTGCCTGATAACTATCAAGAGAAACTGCCAGAGTCAGAAGTTTTTAGTCAGTTTAAGGCCTGCAGACCTTCCTAAGCTACACAAGTAGACTTAATCTATGTTTGCTCATATGATTATCTATCCCTAAGAAACAGAAGTATAGGGATCTCTACTAAACAATGGTTATACCAATAAAGGGATATTTTACAAAAATCAGATGACATTAAGTAACTTAACTATGTTTTCTGGAGAAATCTATGACATTAAGAGTTAAATGTTGTGTTTACATTCCTGATAACCTGGACAATGTTAAAGTCCCCAAATAAAGGCCTTGTCCTCTCCAGCCTTTGGTAAGCCATGTTATGGGAACAATTTCTCAGTTCTTCCACCTCTTGGTGAGAGATTGACTTCTGTCATTTTCATGATACTCAGTGGCATGTTTCATATGCTGCAACATTTACTTTGTACTAATCTCATTTCAGTACTCATGTCTTTTTGTTCTTCTATCATAGAAGCACCCACCCCCAGATGACTTTAAAACCTGCTCTTCCCCAACCAGACTTCTACCTTGGACCCCTCAATTTAACCCAATTTTTAAAAAAGGAACTCCAAACTGCTTGCTCCTCGCTGCCCCCTTTCAGCTTCGAAGCAGCCAGAATGATCAGCGCCCCCTTTCTTTTTCTTACAGCAGTTAGGATTTCCTAAAGCAAAAGGGGGAGATGAAGACAGAATGAAGAACAGGTAGTAAGTGTAGAAATAGGGTATCGGGTCAAATCGAGGAAATGGAGGCCATAAAGTCATCTGCCTCTGGAAGTTAGAGACTGCCCCTGGAAGAATGGAATGTCAAGAATCTCCAGAGCCCCTTGATTACCAAATTTACCTGCCTTTATCAAGGACTGCAAGCAAGGAGCTGCTAATTGGTGCCCACTGGGCCCTTATCTGCCTGAATAACCCTGGCCCTCCCCCTGCCCATGGCTTCTCACTTAATGCAAAACCAGGCCGAATCACTTAGGCAGGAAGGAGAGATAAGGGGGGAGAGAACTGGAGAACAAAAGAGAATTTAATCTATAAAAGATGTAGGGTGAGCACACTTCTTGCAACTTTAGAACATCATCCATGGCCCCCTTCTTCCTGCCGGAAGAAGTCTGTATTATTACCTTTAAATAAAACCTGCTTAATATGCTTGCCTTGGCGTGCTTCTCTAGTGTTCAATCTTCAACATTAGAAGGAGCAGAACTCATCACTGGTAAACAGCGGTATCAGTATTTACTTCCTCCCTTCCAAGATTTTACCCTGTAGATTTCTAGGATTTTACCTCTGTGAGTTCTACTTTTGTCAATTTAAGTCAACATACCTCCAATGTTCGAAGGTAAGATCTAAAGTGGAAGATATTTTTAGTGAGCATTTCCAGTAAAGTGTTTATAGTTCATAATATATACATTATAGATTTCTTCGGGGGAAAATACATCTCAACTGAGTCATGCACAGATGAGAAATTTAAAAGATTTCATAAAGTGGTAAGCATTTATATAACAAATAAACATATGAATCTGAGTACAAAGTGATGCTTTTTAAGGAAGTTAAAATTCAAGCCAACAATGGGCTGGTGTTTTTGCTCAATGGAAAGTGCTTGCCTAGCACATGTAAGGCACTGGGTTCCATCCTCAGCACCCCATAAAAATAAATAAATAAAATAAAGTTATCATGTCCATCTACAACTAAAAACACCTTTTAAAAATTCAAGCAAACAGAGACTATTTTATACTGACCACGAAGGAAAAAACAATCACAGACATGCAAAAAAGACTAGTGGTCCCAGAGATGTTAAGTGATTAGAATTGTTGAGCCTGCTGTGGCAAGGTAAAACATAAAGCCACTTTGGAAAAATGTGTGGTGTCATCTACTCAGACATAAAATATGGAACATTAATTCTACCCCAGACACAACAGAAGTGGAAAAACAAATTCTATGAGAATGCTCTAACTGGCCCCCACCACTGCTGCCCTTACTATTGGGAAAAGTTCCTCCAGTTACCATCACACTGTGGAGTCCAGGACTCTTCAATCTGGACATGGTGACACAATTTTCACACAGTCTAAACATTGCCCATCTTGGAGAAAAACATGAGGCAGGAGTCTATTTAATGCCAAAGATCTTAAGAATAATAAGAAGAAAATGAAGGATATGGAAAGCTGGAAAGAGCAAAAAAAATGGAAGTGGTAGAAGAGGATGAGAAGAGGACTGAGGAAGAAAAAGAAGCTGCTGAGGATGGAGAGGGGAATAAGTAGCAGGAAGAAGAGGAGAAAATATATAAAGTGAATTCCAATTTGTAGAAATCAGAAATTGGTGTGACAGAAGAAGAACACTTCCAATGGGTTTGGAATGGGTTGTCCCTTCAGAAGTGAGAGTGTGAAAAAACTGAGATGTGAACATTTTACCTACTTGTAGTTTGAAGAACTGCACCAAAGAATCCATTCTTTTTTCACTCCAGCCTTCTTATTTCTACTTGTCTAGATGCTTACACTCCCTGATCATTCTACCATTGTTACACCTTCTGGCCTGCTCCATTTGAGCTTCCAACAGGTCTCTAATTGCCCTTCTCCCCTTCATTGTTCTTTTTCTCTCTCCTACCACTTATACTGTGGTAGCCTCTCTTAGCAGCCCCCAGTCTCACATTCTGCCCCAGCCCTCTCCTTCTTTATCTCTAGATTTACCCCTCATCCTCTCCAATCAGGAAGCAGCATGCAGGCTAGGGAGATAGCTCAGCTGGTAGAGTGCTTGCCATGCAAGCTCAAAGCCCTGAGTTCAATCCCCAGTACTGCAGGAAAAAAAAGCAACAGGCTTGTTGGGATCAGGGTTAGAAGCAAGCCCACAGCTTCCCTCTTCTCCTCCCCTTTTTGTATCAATAAATTAAGAGGGAGAAACACTTCTGTTTTATTGTTTGTGCTTATTTTTAAGAATAAATAGTACTATAAAAAATCAAAAGAACACTTACCATTGGGGATTATGGAGAGGTATTAAGAGGAAAAGGGCATAAAGAGATTCAGGGCATCATTTAATGTTCTATTTCTTAATATAGGTGTAATATATTTTCTTTGTGGTAATTCAAGGATCTCTATAATTTTGATATTTGCCTGTTCTTGCTGTGTTCAATAAGATCAAATTTATTATATAAAAGGTTGTGAGGGAATTCAAAGGGAGAATTTAAAAGAAAACTAGGGAAAACACTGTAGTAATGACTATAAAAATTTTATTGTGGTGATTCATGGGTATATGCAAATGCCAGAAGAAAAAAAACTATATACCTAAGATATATACAGGATGATAGTGCCAATTAAGCCTCCATAAAGGCTGTAAAAAAGTGAAATGCATCTAAAACTGAAGTTAAAAAGGAAACATAAAGACATAAATTAGTAAGCCACAAAATGAATAAGAATTTATTAGTGCATCATCCATCTCAACAGTTTGGAAAAGTAAATTTTATAAAGATAAGTGTAGAGGAAAGAAAATCCTAAGCAAAAGAGCAAAATTAGAAGATATTGAAATGGAACATACTAGAAAGAGAATCATCAATATCAATGTTGGTACTTTTAATAAGCAAATGAGCTAGGTGTAGTGCATACCTGTAATCCCAGTGACTCAGGAGGCTGAGGCAGGAGGATCTCAAGTTTGCATCAAGCTTCAGTGTATTAGCAAGTCACTTAGGAACTCAGCACTACCCTGACTCTAAATTAAATATAAAAAAATGGCTCAGGATGTGGTTCAATGGTTAAGTACCCCTAGGTTCAATGCACAGTACCAAATGAAAATTGAAAAGCAAATAAAACTGAAAAGCTCTGGTAAATTCAACAAGTACAACTTATATCAATTATATGTTATATAATTGCACAGATATGTATATATATAATGATGTCTCACTTGATGGTAATACATTTTGGAAAATTCATTCAAAGATGATTCTGCCATTTTCCAAATATCTGAGTGTAATGACAAGAATCTAGATGGTACAAACTACAACATGACTAAGCTCTTTGCTGTCCAGGAAGTCTTCCACTTCCAAAACACATGATGCCACACATGATTGATGTTATGAAGTTATAGTAGTCAGTGACCACATGATGAAATGAACAAATGGTGGAATGCAAGACAAAAATCTTAAGAAGATTTTTTCCCTTGCCATTGAGACAGTGAAACATCATAGAGATTGCAGTGCCAGCAAAAATAAAAATGGAATTATTTCCAAAAAAGTAGCTAGCATGTTGGGACATCTGTGTGATAATAGAAATGCTATCATCCCCCTTCACTCATGCCACATAACAAATCATTTTCACATGCCAAATACTAAATATAAGAATTATGAATAAATAATATTGAAATATAAAAGAAAATATAAAGTATTCAAAATTTGAGAGAAGAAAGAGTGAGATAGGATACATGTGGTGGTGCACATCTGAAATATCCAGTACTCTGGAGACTAAGGCAAGAGGATTATAATTCTAAGGTCAACCCAAGCAACCGAGCAAAACCCTGTCTGAAAATAAAATTTAAAATAGAGCTAAGAATATAGTTCAGTAATAGGACTTCCTGGTTTCAGTTCCCAATCTTTCAAAAGGGAAAAAGAACAACAAATATCAGTTATTTCCTTCCAAAGTTACACACAAAAATATTTTAAATTTATAAATTTTATAATGCTAGAATAAAAATCCTATTCATCAAATAAATGGTACAAGAACTGACAGTGAAAAAAACTATTTACCTCACATATAACACAGACTGCAAAAACAAGCAAGAGACTAGAACAGCCATTTTAAATAGAAGATATCTAAGTGTTCGATAAACATAAAAACTCAACATCTTTAGAAATATGGTAATGTAAAATAAAGTCACAACATATACACAAAATTATATTGCATTGATGAACATGTGAATAAATGCATTCTTATAAAGGGAGATGGAGCTTATGCTGTTTTTATCCATTTGTAGAAAATATTTTGCTATTGAACATGCATGTTACAGCCCCACCAGACAGACAGTAAAATTAGAGCACATATGAGGATATAGCCATAATCATTCAGAGTTGAAACCCAGAGGCATGATTAAAGAGGATGCACAGTTAGGAAGAAATAAATTATAAACTGTGGGAAATAATGTTTTCTAGAAGACAGACACATTTTTTGTTATATTATATCCACTTTGACAAATACTATAAAACACCATGTATGTTTCATATAGATGCCACGTGAATGTTGCATTTCACATATAAACATATTTAAAAAGGAAAGGTGCAGAATTTGAGAAAATAAAAATACACAGAAGCACATAAAAGAATCAATTACACATCCTATGGATAGATGAGAAAACACAACATTATAAAGATGACAATTTTCCTCAAGTAAAACTATAAAAATACTCTGACAAAATTCACCATGCTTTACTTTTTAACTTTTTTTTTTGAGACAAGATCTCTATGAATTACTTAGCACCTCACTTTTGCTGAGGCTGGCTTTGAATTCACGATCCTCCTGCCTCAGTCTCCCAAGTCACTTGGATTACAGGCATGCACCACAGCACCCAGCCATGCTTTACTTTTAATTAATAAAGAAACCAAAGTAAAAACTTCTAAAATTCTCCTGGAAGGCTAAATATACTTGAAATTAGCCAAGAACTCTCCAAAATATGAGATCAAAAGCACCATCTATCATTACCTGAAACTAATATATATTTTAAAATTATAATATTTATTGCAGTATTTTAAAGACCAAGAAATCATAATATAGAAAATTCCCTAGGTAAATCCATATGTATGTACATATCATTTTTTTATTGTTAAGTGTAATAAAAGTACCTACATAAATCCAACCACATCAAGAAAAGTATTTAAGGTAAATAAATGATACAACTCAACCAAAAGGTAGATGTTAGAACTAGAGGCACAGATCACTGGTAGAATTTGTGTGCAGAATGAATGACACTGGAATTATGCCCCAGCACCCCTAAAAAGCAGATATTAAGAGGGGTGATTTTAAAAATATACCAGAATATGAGCCTCCTGACTCCCTCCATTCATGGTTACACCAAATTAATATTATGAGTCCCTGTTAAGGTTATAAATGAGAGGAATATGCATTTGACAACTAAAAAAAATCTACAATCAGATAAGTTGAAAAAATTAGTTTTTAGCCTTCCTTGAGGAATGTACCATATAACTGAGACAGAATACCCAAATCCAGTGTTTCCCTGAGTAGGGGAAAACAGGGGTCATAAATATAGCACATTAACTTTAAATTGCCTGTAGTTTGAATTTTAATTATCTTGTGCACACAGAAGAAAAGACTAGATTAGATATATATGAGTAGCAAGACCAGAGAAAAAGGGTGGTTTGTCTATGGCCATGCCAAATCCATGAAGAAGAGGAGTGAAGTTGTAAGGTTCCAGTTTATCCCTAAAAGTATTTGCCAACATACTCTGCAAACTGCTGTTGCTAACAGTTGAGCTTCTAACTAGCCAGCATCAAAGAGTTAACAGGGGAAACAGAGTCCATAACTGGCAGCCCAAGTGGTAGTTCAGCACTTTCCTCTCCCATAGCTCACCTCACTAATAACTCCAGGCCTAATTCTTTCTGCGGGGGCATCTGGAATTCCATCCAGTGCTTGACAAAGATCTTCTGGAGGATGATTGCAAAGGATCATCGTAAAAGGAATTGCCAGATGTTTTGCTCCGAAGCATGGTGTTTTTTCTGCTGTGTTTTTCTGAAAATACATTACTCATTTCAGTCTGAACGGATTGCTTAAGGGGACAAGGGGAATACAACAAAAATTCCAGAAAATATTACCTACAATCTGAAAAACAATGGGTCTTTACCACTAATAAAATTAAAATAATTTTACAACCGTGCAATGAGTACCTGAAAGCCTCTGGAGAAAATAGTTATAGATCTGCCTTTGTCTCCAACAGGCTGGTTAAATTCTAAAGATGGTGGTGGGGTAAAAGAATAAGGTTTCATAACATTCCTTCCTTCCTACAAAGAATATGTCACCCCTATAATAAATGTTGGTGCACAATGCCCTGTTCTGGATAAAAATAGCTACATAAGACAAGGTAATCTATTCAGTAAAAAAACTTGGCCATGAGAACCATTGTGACTGCTGCCTTCCTGTAGCCCTTAACTCAGCAATTCAGATATTAACCAGATGGACCTAGTAGAGATGGTCACATGAGATTACTTGTCTATCGCTTTAACCGCGATAATAATAAGAATAGTCTTAGGTCACATAGAGTTTAGATATTAAGGAAATAAACATTGTATTAGTTCATTGACGTAGTTATGTTGTGCCCAAAGGCTCGAGACCCCACAAAGACCACCAGAGACCACGATCAATGCAAGCAACAAAGAGTCATTTATTAGCAAGCTCCAGCCTGGTCCTCTGTGTCCTCAACCGGTGACGCTAAGAGGCCCCGAGCCCTCGTTAGCAGGGTTTATATACTGAAAGTCAAGCAGTTACACAGTGTTCTTCCTAATTGGTTAACATATACAATTGTAAAGCATGTTATCTTAAGTTCTGAGTCACCCTGACCTCCGAGAGGAGGGTTGTCATTAGCAAGGTTTGCTCTTGGGTCAGCCCCTCTGGCCTTCACAGATAAGATGAGAGATGGAAAATTCTTTGCCACTTTCAGGAGGCTGGGGGCAGTTTGGGGAAGTCTGTGTTTATACAGGTGTGGGCTCCCTCTATCTTTCAGTTAGATATTCTTAAAATAATTGTGATTAGGTAAGAATAATCTGTAAGGTTACTGTTTTCTCATAATTTTTTTGTTCATTGTCAAAAACAATTTCTGCCTATTCTTTGGAAACGTCTTTAATATTAACCACAAGACTGCCATTATAGCCTGAAGAAAAATGTATATAAACCCAACCTTCCCCGAATAAAGTGGGACTGATTGCACCAGAACTAGAGTCTGTGTCTTTCATTCTCCATCCATCACTGATGCTGTCTCCCCGTGCCCCATTTACCAGTGTGGAACCCATGTACTCCTGTTGGGCTGGACCCCAGCATCTTTCTTTAAGGAATTTGTCCCAACCTCAACTTTTTCCATTCAATGGACTACATTTCAAACTTCCAAGCTTTGGGAGTAATGGCAACTGACATATGCATATCTCCCTAAATCACAAAGGAGTGGCTTCACATTGGTGTACAAACCTACCAGGAATGAAGAAAAAGACTTCAAAGAACAGATTCCTGTTTATTTCTAAAATAGTTTTACATTACCTTCTTCCACTGAGTATAAGGCAGCCTGGATTCTAACAAACTTACATCAGGAATTTTGTTTGATAGTGAAATATAAAACCTGCAGTCTGAGAACAACTGTTGGAGAATAACTAATATCCATTTATATGGATATGGTAGAAATGCTTTCACACTGTGCTAGAATATGAATTTAGTAGTCATTTTTTAAAAGCATTGGAAGTTTAAAGATCTTTAAAAACTAACATGATAATATTTTCTGGGTGCATTTCCAAAGTAGTTGAAATCAATATGTTATATAAATGGTTGCATTCTCATCTTCAATGTAGCAGTATTCACAGTAGCCCAGATAAGGAAACAACCGAAGTGCCTTTTGGTACACGAGGAGATTTATCCCAGGTTTAGGGCACTCAGATACT
Source organism: Sciurus carolinensis (assembly GCF_902686445.1). Taxonomy (NCBI): domain Eukaryota; kingdom Metazoa; phylum Chordata; class Mammalia; order Rodentia; family Sciuridae; genus Sciurus; species Sciurus carolinensis. The sequence continues at coordinate 185,765 of NW_025920159.1, read as the reverse complement.
TCCCTAAGAAACAATACCCCCTAAATTTAGACTGCTCTCTAACAGGATAAGACCCAAATACTAATATTCACTAGACTCTCAAGAGACAGTTGATGTGCCAGTTGTGGGATCCTCCTATCAGACTATTCTGAAACACAGGGCCAGGAAACTATCAGAGAAGTGAATGAGAGCTCTCTGACATAAATTCCACAAGGGGTACTCTCAGCACAAAGATATTCTTACAAGGTTTTTGGCCTTGTGGAGACAAAGGGAGAATAAAAACATATTTTTTCAAAGATCAAGTGATTTTTCTCTCCTTTTCTACATGTGTAATGCTCATAAACAAACAAAGAACCTTCGCTTTTAATTTTTTTTGATGGTACTAGGAAATTTACACAGGGGCATGTTTAATCTGAGCTATATACCCAGCCCTTGTTTTAAAATTTTGAGACATGTCTTTCTAACATAACCATGGTCTACCTAAATACCTGACCTTGAAATTGCATTTTCCTGACTTAGTCACCTGAGTGTCTGGAATTATAGGCATGTGCCACTGCACCCAGTCAGAGAAAAAATCCTTTCAAAAGTTTCATCCAGTTCTTTGTAAAACATTATTAAACTACTGTGCTCATTTGAAACATAATATGGGAAAAATAATTGATTATACATGGAAGAGGGAAAGTTGTCATTGGGATTGTGGACAGGGAGCTGTAATTTTAGGATTATGTTTGATATGCATATACATATATATATGAATGACAGTTTAGTTGGAAGACAGGGTTCTAAATTTGATATTTTTCTTCACATATATTTAGAACACTCAGGAGGATCCAAGCAGGCTGTCACACATCTGTAATCCCAGGAACTGAGGAGACTGGGATGCAAGTTCAAGCCAGACTCATCAATTTCTCAAAATAAAAAGTGCCAGGGATGTAACTCAGTGGTAAAGATCTCTGGGTTCAATCCACAGTACCACTTTTACCCCAAGAAAGAAAGAAAAGCAAGCTCAGGAGGAAGAAAGAACTGAAAGCCCTATAGACCACAGCCTCTCTTCTGCATAAAAACAGTACATGGAGTTGTGAATCTGATGATCATTCCACTTCACAATCCACCACACAATCTGGGAAGGTGCTGAAATGCTGCCATGTATATGCTCAGATAGGACTTCAGGTGGGGGCTGCAGATAATCTGCAGGGATAGGACAGGATTTCCAGTCTACTGCTGACATATGACCCATTTGACTGTCCAGTGGGGACTCAGGGCTGACCTTCCCCAGAGGAGGACCCAGGCCTGCAGACACTAGAGACTCCCACAGGGATTCCAGTCTGAAATTGCCAGTTCCCACCATAATCAGTGTAGTCAGTTTCGAGCAGCCTCACCCCTCAGCTTCAGGATACCACAGCACACTCACCTTTTACTGGCTTTTTAGGGGACCAGTTTTCTTTCTATAAGATCTTCCAGCACCTGCATGGCAGAGCAAACCAAGTCCCCTGAACATAAAAGAGGGAGCCTAGAGATGGATACCAACACTGGCAGGCTCCAGAGACAAAAGCCACACCGGATGGTCAAAGCCTGCTCCTCTTTACTGCCCATGTGCTGGATTAGACAATGCTTACCTAAGGGCTCTGGAATGGACAGGGCTTATGTTTTAACATAATCAGACTGAGTCTAGTGAGATTTCTAAGTAAGTGGAAGTGACATCAAATGCATAAATCAATGAGGTCACAATGGCAGGTTCTTGCTGTAGGTTTTTTTGTTTTGAGGTGCTGGAAATTGAAATCCAGAACCTCAGGCTGCAGCTAATTTAAGGCAAGGTCTTCTTGGAGAAGTGGGGTCCAATCCAGTCAGTAAGACATTTGCATTTAACCTTAAATATAAGGCCTTTTCAATTTGTGGATTATATATGTCTTTATATTATTTATGTTTGGAAATAATAAAGTGACAATCCTATAAAACTTCATTTAAATTCCCTGCTCTCTTTTTGAGAAAACAGATTGAACATTAAACTGGGAAGGAATCCCTTAAGGCAGTAATATTCAATGAAAATAATATATGAGTTTCAAGGGAAAATAAAAATTTTTTAGTATTCACATAAAAAATAAGCAGTAGAAATTGAGTTTAATAGTAATCCAACATATCCATTATGTGAATATTACCATTATGTGATCAATAAAATATTACCAGTGAAGTATATGTATTTTTGGAAACAGCACTCTCTAAAAACTATGTCAAGCCTCCAGAATATCTCAGTTCACAAAACCATATTCAAAATTCAAAAGCTATGATTCCCCTGACCTCAGGAGGTACTGACCACTATTTTATTATAAATTATAAGTAAAGGATTCAGTTCTTTGCAGTAGTTGTGGCTCATGTGTTCAGATACAAAGCTTGGAGTTTATTATTTAAATGCCTTAAAGGCAAACTTCTTTTTCAATTTGGCCTTAGTCCTAATGTCCAGTCTATGACATTTTTTTCTTCTTATGATGAAAGTCTCTCAATAAGCAAGTGGGCTTGGAATTGAGATGAATTTTGTTGCCAGGCATCGTGGCACACACCTGTAATCTCAGTAGCTTGGGAAGCTGAGGTAGGAAGATTGCAAGTTCAAAGTCAGCCTCAGAAACTCATCAAGGCCCTGTTACTAAATATAACATAAAATGTGCTGGGGATGTGGCTCAGTTGTTAAGTGCCCCTGGGCATTCAATCCCCTGTACACACACACACACACACACACACACACACACACTCACACACACAAAGCATCTAATTTAAAAGCCCAAATACAAATACCTCCACTATACCACATAACTCATACAACTTTTCTTATTATTGACACTTTTGCAAAAAAGCAGTATTGTGTATGTGTGTGTGTACATACTAATATAATAATATATTTTGCTTGCTGTCTGCTATCTGGAATGGAATGGACCATGACCAGCATGAGCAGCATTGGGTGGGAAAAAGTCTACTTCTGGAATCTTTCTTGTTAAAACTCCCTGCTCTCAGCTATTCTGGGTTTCTTATTCTTCCAGTTTGCCATTTGTATGTGTCTGTCAAAACTAGATCAAGTCTGCTCTGCATAGCACTAATATGCAAATTGGGCTGCTTGTGCTCTAACATTATTGTTTCCTATATAAACTGGTCCTAGGTAAAGAAAACAAAACTGAAACAAAATTATAAAATGGGCAATGCTGTGTTCCCTGCAAGTTCCATAGATATACACACACATACACAGTCTTGACATTAAATGGCTTTTTGTGACAGTTCATAAATTATAACATGTTAGTATCAATTTCAGTTGAAGGGAAGAAAGTTTTTATAATCATATGTCATGGGTAAGCTGTATGCTGTATGTATGTGGTCCTGTAAGGAACAAGATGCCTGTATGTTAAAAGGAAAGGCCCACTGGTATCCTTGACAAGAGATTTTATGAGCATTAAGAGTAGGTTTGTTGAACTATAGCAATTACTGCACTATTTAGATTTCTGTGACTTGTGAATGTTTACTTTAGGAATTATAATTGTTTTAATGTAGAATATTCAGAATACAAAATTAATAATTACTTTTCAGACAAATGCATCAAATTAAGGATTATGCTTAACATTTATTAAGAATAATAATTTGTTCTTTTTTAAATTATGAATCTTATTTCAAAATGTTAAGATTTTTGTCAATTAAAATGTAAAATTTAACTCACATTTTAAGTATGAATAACTGTTATTGAAGAATGCAAAATTTAAACTATGTGCTGTGAGCTACAAGTATATTAGGAAGTCACTGTCTTATAAACCAAAAATGAATCCTAGATTAAAAGTTGGTGGACATAATATTTAATCCTAGTTTATCAATTAACTGCTAGTAATTATGTCTGGAGAGGGAGGAATAGGAGAACATGTGAATTACAGTGGGGTTAAGGTGTTTGGGATTGGAACATAGTACAAGCTCCTGAAAACCAAGCTTTGCTCACTGCTATGTTTGTAGAATTATTTGGGCATAGAAATTAATGAATGCTTGCTAAATTGTGATGACACCTATTCATATATTTTTGGTGGTCTCAAAATCCCTCTTGTAGGTAATTGTGGGCTTGTTCTGAAGAAGACAAATATCCTCAGGGTTAGTGACCATGGAAAATAAATGAAGTGAGAGGTGCCTAACTCTGACATCTCACTATTTGATATTGATATTTGATATTCTATATTAGAAAAGACTTTCTTAAAATTTCTATTGAAACACTAATTCACCTCAATAGGTGAAATGGTCATTGGAATAAGCACTTAAATTGTTTTTCCACTTTCAATTTCATTAATTAACAAATAATCCCTAAAAACATTATTTTGTGTTTTATTATTGTTAGCTCATTATAGTTAAACATATGCATGTGATTCATTTTGACATAATGATAACAGCATGGCACATAATTAACTCCAATTCAGTCACCAGTTTTCCCCTTCACTCCTCTCCTCTACTCTACCGATCTTTCTTCTATTCATTTATTCTTATTTAAAAATTAGTGCATTATGGATATACATAAAGGTTAAATTCACTGTGGTATACACATATAAAATTTTGGTCAATATTTTATTTTAAAAATGATATTACTGTGGTTAACCTTCATATCTAATACTGATTGAAATTATTACATCCATGTGCAGGCACTCCCTTGTGATAAAATAATAAGCAAATTTTGTGCATAACCAAAAATTCCCATTTCAGTATTATGATTTATAATATTTTCAATAAAGTTTTTCAAATATGGGACCTTCATGTTTGTGCATTTTGTGATATGAGATTCACTTGTGAATCAGTTATAAAGCAAAGGAGCACATGCAGTAGCTTTAAAAGTCTCTAGAATTCTCATGAAATCCAGGTCTGATTTTAGCATCAGAACAGAAGTTACCTTATCTGTAATCAAAAGACAATTCCAGTGCTGATAAATAGCCCCCACACATAAAAAAAGCATTGTGACCTGAAAAATTCTGTATGTAACAAAAAGGTCTAAGAACATACCAAATGGGTATGGTATTTATCTTTAAAATAACTTCAGGTGTTTACTGAAAAACTTTGACTTTACCTGGTATTGGGCTGTTGTTGTGGAACTTTATCCAGGATAAAAAATGGTGATTTCATTTTCTGTTGAAGAAAAAAATACAAATAAATTGATGACCAGATGACTTGCAAGGAATCAATTCAAATATTTTGCATTATCTTTTAAGAAGTCTATGTTTTCAGTAAGAATATAAAACTATAACATTTACAAAAGGTTAGTTGACAGTCAAAAGTTGTATAGGCCATATTTGTATGGTCAGAGAATAGTTAAAGTTCATTGGACTATCTGTGAAAGCACCATTGTTACCAATAACATTGCTTATCATGAGTCATGACCTATGCCAAAGGGCAAACACAGACTATCTCATTCACACTCCAGAAAGTAAACAGCACTACTTTCTCCATTTCATAGGCAGGAATAGGTTCCAAACTGGTGTTCCACAGTAGAAAGGACTTGGAGAGGTGGACTATCTCCCCACATGAAACTGCAATGCTGGAAGATTGAATTGATTTAACCAAGAAGGAGACAGTTTGTTCATTGCATCTAGATTTTTTTTTTTTGGCAAGCATATTTTGCAGGTTTTATTTAAAGGTAATAATACAAACTTCTCCCAGCAGGAAGAAGGGTACCATGGCTTATGTTCGAAAGTCCCAAGAAGTGAGCTCACCCTACATCTTTTATAGGTTAAAGTGTCTTTTGTTCTCCAGTTCTCTCCCCCCTTATCTCTCCTTCTGCCTACATGACTAGGCCTGGTTTTGCATTAAGTGAGAAGCCATAGGCGGGGGAGAGCCAAGGTGATCCAGGCAGGTAAGGGACCAGGGGGCATTAATTAGCAGCTCCATGCTTGCAGTCCTTTATTTTTCTTTTTTGGAAGTGAAGTGGATTGAATTCAGGGCCTTGTGCTTGCAAGGCAAACACTACCAATTGAGCTATATCCCCAGCCCTCATGTGTGCAGTCCTTGATAAAGGCAGGTAAATTTGGTAATCAATGGACTCCGGAGATTCTTGATTCCAGAGGCAGATGACTTTTATGGCCTTCGTTTCCTCAATTTGACCTGATCCCCTATTTCTACACTAACTACCTGTCCTTCATCTGGCTTCATTCCCCCCTTTTGCTTGCATCTAGATTTTTGACAGATTCTTTTCACCTTCCAGCTTGGTCTTGATTCCAATGCCCTATCCTTTTATTTTTTGTTCAAGAATAATTTTTTTAACTTAGAAACTGAAATAAGCCTATCTTATTAGTTTCCTGAGATTCATATCCTGTCTCCTTTGACATTGAGGGCCTGTCTAAATTCTCTTATGGTGTCCACTACTGGACTTAGCAATTTTAGCTGTGCTTCCTCTAATTAGCAGACCCAAAATCCTAAATTAAATAATCCTTAATACATGATTTCTCATTTTGACTTCTTAGTGTAATACAAAGCTGCTCCCCCGCCCTTTCCATTGCATCACAACCTAGCTTGTCAGTCTGAAACCTGCTCTCCCCACCCTTTCTGGTGCAGCCATTTTCCTGCCTCCCAACTACTGTCAGTCTGTGAACATCCTAGCTAGCTATTGGTTCATCAGTCAGCTTGCAAGTATTCTTCACCATTATTGGTCCCCTGTTAGCCTGGCGGGATTCTTAAAGATAGCTTCTTTGTCTTCTTTTCTCATGCTTTTCTCTACCCATGACTTGCTTTCTTTCTCCTCCTCACTTTCCACTCTCTCTAGCATGTGCCCTTTCTCTTTCCCTTTCTTTTCCTCTCATTTTCTCTCTTACCCTGCAGGGAGACACTCTGTTTGCTTAATAAACTCCCTCATGTGATTTCCCATGTCCAGCGTGGTTTCCATGGGATTCCTTACACTTAGTATTCAAGTTCATGCAGAATTTGAAAAGTGTTCAATAGAGAGCTAAACATGATCTAAAGTGTGGAGAAAAGAGTGTATGAAAAAGTTAAAACAATCTGACATTTTCATTTGGATAAATAATGAATTCTAATTTAAGGAAGCACTATCTTATGGAGAAAAGAAAACATCTACCAAGAAAGGTGAGAAAAAAGTAATGGAAACACTGTAGAATGAAAATCCAGTTTGATCTTGAGGAGTGGACATTGAAAATTTGACAGTAAAGTCTGGCACATAACTTCAGAGGATTCAGAAACCCCCATGAATTTGATGCCTCAGGGGGAATCTAAACAACCTTATGATTTAAGGAAATTTTGGAAAGTGATACCTGTAAGACATGAGAATGGATCATCCAAGAATGGTGACCAATATTCCTTTGTAAAAGTGCTTTAGAACTAGAATTTTTTCATTGAATCCAAATGTAAACAATCATTTGTATACATAGTGACTAGATAATGTTTTTATCAAAGGTACAAAAAAGGTCAAATGTTGAGTATCTCTACTTCCTACAGCTGTATTCATATGAAAGAGTATGTAATCAAATTACAAGTAGAATGCTGTTTTATTTTAGGTTCTATTATTTATTTGTACTTGAACTTACTCTTCCTCTAATGTCATATGCAACTCAAAAGCTTCAGTTATTTCTTTCCATCCCTACTTTTTTTGCCACAAAATGAGAAAATTTTGACTACATTGTTTATTAGATCCTTCATATAAGATCCAATGATAACTGTAAAAACAGCTAACAGACCTTTACTCAGACAATAAAATTTTAAGTTTACTTCTTATTTATAACAACTATATTTAGTAAACACAACAAAATAAAATGAGATTAGATGTTTAATAGTACAGACTTGTCAGCACAGATTGAGTTTATGCTTATACTAGTACCAACAATTTCAGAGTTCTTCTGTGACAGAATTATTATTCTTTGCCTCATAAGAGTAGAGGACTAACTTCAATCAGTGTATATTCTCTTTGTTAGCTTAAAAATCACTATTAACCATGTAATTTTAATCTTTTCTTAAAAATTCCAAACTTTTTGATGTTTATGTCTAGGTCAATTCATAAATAATGAATTCTATATTAGAAAATAACTTTTTAAAAATAATCTTTGTTTTAAAAAATTGGTAAACTACCAGGTGTACACCTGTCATACAAGTGGATTGGGAGACTGAGGAAAGATAATCAAAAATTCAAAGCCAGGCTCAGCAACTTAGCAAGATCTTCAGCAACTTAGTGAGAACCCTGTATCAAAACTAAAAAATAAATAAATAAAAAGGGTTGGGGATGTGGCTCAGTGGCTAAATGTCCATGAGCTCAATCCCTATCATTCCCACCAAAAAATGGTAAACTAAATGTCAGGCAAATGATAACCAATTGATTTATGTTTGCAAATAATTTTCTTGATGAGTACATTCCATTTTCAGAGATCACACACACAAGCAACCTGATCAGATATCTAAAAATAGGTTTTACTTTAAAGTTATGCCATTTGTATGTATCTGTCAAAACTAGATCAAGTCTGCTCAGCATAGCACTAATATGTAAATTGGGCTGCTTGTGCTCTCATTTTGTTGTTTCCTATATAAACTGGTCCTAGGTAAAGAAAACAAAACTGAAACAAAATTATAAAATGGGCAATGCTGTGTTCCCTGCAAGTTCCATAGATATACACACACATACACAGTCTTGACATTAAATGGTTTTTTGTGACAGTTCATAAATTATAACATGTTAGTATCAATTTCAGTTGAAGGGAAGAAAGTTTTTATAATCATATGTCATGGGTAAGCTGTATGCTGTATGTATGTGGTCCTGTAAGGAACAAGATGCCTGTATGTTAAAAGGAAGGGCCACCACTACATGGATAGAAAGATCAGAACTGTCAAAGAATTCAGATTCACTGGAGATGATTTATTTTTCTGTAGGGACCAGGTTTTCTTATTTCTCATCAATCAACTGAACACATCCCACATTTTTTTCTTACATTTTGTGGTTTTTCTTAACCACATCATGATGTGAGACAATCCTGAACTTGCAGGGAGTGATAAATTACTTCATGGTATCTTCGTTTCAGAACTATAGCAATTACTGCACTATTCAGATTTCTGTGACTTGTGAATGTTTACTTTAGGAATTATGATTGTTTTAATGTAGAATATTCAGAATACAAAATTAATTACTTTTCAGACAAATGCATCGAATTAAGGATTATGCTTAACATTTATTAAGAATAATAATTTGTTCTTTTAAAATTATGAATCTTACTTCAAAATGTTAAGATTTTTGTCAAGTTAAAATGTATAATTTAACTCACATTTTAAGTATGAATAACTGGTTTCAAGAGTCCTTTTTTCACAGACAGGTTTAAAATATAAAAGATTACTGAATTGAAAATTTTAAGTGGATTTCTCACACATCATTTCCTACAACAGAATTAACTGAGGCACACTAGTCAATAGTCAAGGCACCCAAACATTACTTTCAATATGGACCTAAAAGATTATTTGGAGAACATGTCAAGCTTTACAACATCAAACAAGGCTGAGGTACCAGCATGGATATCAGGTCAGGGTGAAGAGCTCATGAAATACATTTTGGAATATTTTGGAAGAAAACAGCTAAAAATGTCCTTAAAATTTAAATAAATACTTAACATAGGACCCAGATATTTCAAAACAAAATGTATAACCATAATATAAGATCATAATTTCATGCAGACTTTTATGTGAATGTACACAGTTTGCACCAATAGCCCCCAACTGGAAATAATCCAAATTCTCACTGAAAGTTAAATGATAAACAATGTCTTACAAGATAAACATGGCAAATCTGAAAATCAAAAATGCTCCAAAATCTTAATCCTTATGACAGGTGACATGATGCTGCATGTGGAAAATTCCACACTTGACCTCATGAACAGGTTGCAATCCAAACACAGATGCAGTAAAATGTTTAAAATTACCTTCAGATTATGTATGAAAGATACATGTAAAACATAAATTCATTGACTTGTATGTTCTTCCAAGGCATTTCTCTCTCTCCCTCAAAAAAAAAAAACTTTTTTTTTCAAAATCCAAATCTCTTCCCATTTCAAATACCAAGCATTTTGGATAAAGAATATTGAATCCTTCTATTCAGCACTGGAAGACAATATTGGAACAAACAAAATATGGATAAGTACCAAAATAAGTACACCCAATGAAATAAGTCATATACATAAGATATATTAAGGGTAGTTTAATTTACAAGTGTTCTTGATAATCTAAATTTACTATATATGGAGAGCAGGAGAGGAAGAGTGGTTGCCAGAGAATGTGGAAATGGTTTCAGAAGGGTATACTTATATCAAATATACACCTATATAGGTTAAATTTATGCAGATTATTTTAAGTATACCACAATGAAGTCATTAGAACATTTCAGCTATTTAAACAATCTTTCACTAAATGGAAAACTACTACCTTACAAATTGAGTGACATTTTAACATTTCTTCCCTTTGACAGCATGCTATATTAGACTTGGTAAAAATGAAAAGAAAAGAAAAGAAGGAAAAAAAATTAGACCTTTCAAATATTGTGTTTACCAGAAAGCAATGCTTTAAAATTTATGTAACATACTAAACATTAATTTATGTTCCTAAATGTATCTTTAAGAGAGTAGATTCACATGTAGTTTACAATATTATCTTTCTCTTTTTCACAGACACACACACACACACACACACACACACACACACACACTTTTCAATACTGAAAGAGGAAAGGACCAGGACAAACAGCAGCCTCAGTTCATTCAAGCCTGATTCAGGTCTCTGGCTCACACTGCAACTTCACACATATAAGTAGATGGCTCAGCAATATAGTGAAAGTCCTTTGGAGTTCACATACGCTTCCGTCCCTTGTGGTACAATCTACTGCTCTTCTGCTGACCTTTAACACTCCCCACACCAGTGAGAAGATGTATAAAAGACTGTAAAATCTGGACAAGTCAGAAAAATGCCTAATCCTTGATGTGTCTTATTATAGCAATACAATTTTTCAAGAACTAGGTGAACTGCAAAATGGCAACTTATTTAGAAATTTTAGAAAGTACCACTCTAGCAGGAAATGAAAGTGGCATAATGTGTCAAGGTCCTAGATTGGAGAATGAAGAGACAGAATTGGGTAGAAAAACCAAATCAATTCCTAAGAGGGACTGACAGCACTGATCCCCAGCTGGCTATCCACATTTACTTGCTCAGGTAGCTATATCAAAAACAACTGATTCTTAGGGGAATGCTCCTGCTTGCACCATGACAGTTTTCAGCATGAAACTCTACAATGTGTGTCCTGCAGTTCTTCTCCCAGGTTTGATTGGCAACATCCATTGCCTAACCCACCTGTCCAAGGAGTGCAGGGACAGTCTTCACTTGTTCAGCCTTGCTCATTCCACTGACCCCATCCTTACTGAGTCCTTTGCAGAAGACTCCACTGCTGCACCAGCAGATACATACCACTGTATTGTGACTTCACCTCCAGTAGAAGTTTCCTTGATTTCTGCATGGTTTTCATTGCACTGCAGAGGGGAACCCTCATCTGCACCCCATGCCCAAGCTTGGGGATGTGGTTGCTGGCCCCAGGATACCAAGGCCACATTAATTTGCAAGCCCCAGAACATTCCATGGACTTTTCTGCAATCCTGAAGACTAGCTATCCTGTTGCAGTATCCTTCTGCAGTCACTAGGCAGTTTTGTACCAGTAGTCTCCAGAGGTCTCTGGAGGCTCCTTTCTTTACAGTCAATCATGTCCTATTGGTCACACAAACTCCCACCTAGCAGTCTCCAGGCAGAACAAAACTTTTATGTCCCTGTAGTCTGCACCTTTTTCATCCCATGCCACTCTCCCCTGCAACCATGAGCAGCAGTTGCCACAACTGGAATTGGTGGGTGTCATCACCCAGGGTGAGGCAGCACACCATTAATCACAAATTGCCAGGGTGGGACACACCTCCACTAACATTGAGAGGTAGAGCCTGCTGAGCCTGCATCCTGCTACCTCTTACCGTCCTGATTGCTGGCTGTCTCCTCCATACATGGGCCACCAGTTCTGATGACTTTGGACTTCAATCAGCCAAGACCACCTGTCACCAACAGGTCTAGCACGTAGAGGGCCAAGTAAGAGTGACCCTCAAGACTGAGTGAGGTAATGGGCTGCAGATCAGAAAGAGGGTGTAGAGCATTGTGACTGCAGATAGGGTTCTGGTCAAATTAATACTTAGTAAATATGAGGAACTAGGGATTCCAGGGGTAAAATCCCTGAGAAAGGCAGTGGAGTACTCTGTGCCTGAGGGGTAAGTGAAGGTGGGAATTTCTGGGAAGATAATGTGGAAGGAGCTCTGAATGTTAAGTCCTCCAGGCATTCAGCTGCATCATTTGTTCAACTGTCACTCAGACACGTGTCTCCATGGGGCTCCTGGCAACTGCCCAGGTCACAGTGTTGCCAGCACACCCTTGATAACAGACTATGCCCCTGGGTGGCTGGGGGAGAGGGTCAGTCATGCACTCAACATGCTCACTTTCTTGGTGCTGCTGCCTCCCACTATCCCAGCCCAGATATTCCTGCCAGGGTGTAAGAGCATCCCTGGTGCTTGTTCATTTACAGTCCTTGGATGTGAGGGGCATATACTCCACAAAATGTGTCAGGCCTTGGTGGGGCTACACTGTACACTTGGTGGGGTCAGAGGGCCCAGGTTATGGTGTATAGCTGGCACCAATATTGACAGCTCTACTATGAATCTCAGCTTGCATGCAGCAATGGTGCCTCTAGGACTATTGTAGTGGGTGGTAACTGTAGGCAGGGAGCTAGAGAAAGTGGTCATTGAAGGAATGATTTTGGGGTTTATCCCTTGCAGCTTGCCACTGACCAGCAGGACAAATGACACATACTCTTCAGAAGTTCATGAAGCAGCTTCCGCTTCATTTGGATAACACCCTCAATATATAAGCACTCTCATGCATAAGCAATTGTAATCAGATATGACCATCCAATCCTATTAAAGGTCAAGCAATCACGAGCTCAAGCATACATGTAAGATATATCTGTCCACATGCTAAGCAGCTGAACTAATTATCATACAGCCAATGGTAAATGTTTCCTGTTTTTCTCAAGGTGCATTCAGCATGTCCTTTGGCTCTCTGCCAGTCACCATCTTGGATGCCTGTGGCATAACCCTGGGCCCCAGGTCTCGCCCACCACATCTCCCCATTTCTGCTTATAAAAGAGACCGTGCCTGTCTCAGGTTGTCCAGGACGAAGCCTCATCCTTACCCATCATTGGACAATGAGGATCTAGCCCTCATTTCCTGTCTTAGGTTGGTATGAGCTCCCCATGAATCTTACCCATCTTTGACTACTGGTCCAGCATATTTAACCAGACTTGAGGGGATGAGCCAGCTTCAATTGCAACAAGAGCTTGGTGAATAATGGCTGTTTCTCTGTGCCAATGTATATGAATTTTGTATAAACACTAAATGCACAGAACAGAATCAATACACAATAGACCTCCCCCAGACAAAAACCCAAACCATTCTTTTCCCCATTGAGCAGCAGACTGGAGAAATGTGGCCAATGTTGTAAAAATAGGAGGATATAGAATAGAAGAGTTGGTAAGGGGTAGAGGATAGGGCCACGTCTTTACTATCCCCCATAGTTCACGCGAGTCTCCTCCATTAACTTGGTGAGAAATCACCAACACCATCAGCGGGAGAAGCCTCCTCATCTTCTTCCTGTTTTTGGGTCTCTGTTGAGGCCTTGACCAATCTCTCCAGCACCGAAATTGGAGATCGTGTGTCCTGTGGGAAAACACAAACAGATCCTCAGGTCCAGATTAACACCGGATCTGGGTCTTTCCATTGTCCCGATAGAATGTCCTTCCAGAGCACTTGAGGTAGATGTTTTTTAATTAGGATCTGAATGATGGTCAGCAGCCGATCGGCCCTCACAATTGAGATTTGAAAAATTTAATATGAACAATGCAACAGATAATTTGTCTTTTGTGGATCTGTATGATGCCCCTATTCACCCTTTCTGTTTATAAAGCATGTTTTTAAGTGTTAAATGGGCATGCTCAACAATGCTTTGTCCAGTAGGATTATAGGGAATTCCTGTGACATGTTGAATACCAAAGGTGGAACAAAATTGTTTAAAGGCCAGGGACGTATATCCAGGACCATTATCTGTTTTAATTTGTTTGGGAACCACCAGGATGGAGAAAGAGTGTAAACAGTGTGTTATCACATCTTTGGATTTTTCTCCAGTATGAGCAGAGGCCAAAATAAATCCTGAAAAGGTATCAATAGACACATGAATGAATTGTAGTTTTCCAAATTCTGAATAATGAGTTACATTCATTTGCCAAATATGATTGGGCTGAAGCCCTTTTGGATTTACTCCTAAAGAGGGGTTAGGAGTAAGTGTAGCACATTTAGCACAAGACTTGACTATGTCCCGAGCTGTTGCCTTAGTAATTTTATAGAGTGTATGTAGAGTGGAAGCATTTACATGAAATTTGGAATGAAAAGTTTTTGCATTTTCAAGCATATTAAGGATGTGTAGGTCTCTGGTGGTCGTGTCTGTTAAATCACTGTGTAAACTTAGAGGACCTGGGAGGCCAGTATGAGTCCGTACATGCCCAATAAAAAAGGATCTTTTCTGTCCCAGATAGGTTTTTGTAAGCATTGTAAATATTTAATAATAGTGGAGGTGAGGGAAATCAGACCAGTTAATTCTAAATTTTGAATAGCATTAACAACATATTTGCTATCAGAGAATAGGTTAAAATGCTCATGGTGGGTTTTGAATACTTCTATAGCTACTAATAGTTCTGTTTGTTGTGCAGATAGAGTATTAAACAGCAATGTTTCTGTAACATTATCTATAGTAATAGCACCCATACCATTCTTTGATCCATCAGTAAATATAAGGGTAGCTACTATAATAGGTTCTTTTCGGGTGACTTTAGGGAAAATTATAGGATGTTGACTCCAAAATTGGAGAAGATCAGATGGCAAATGATTGTAGAACACAGCAGAAGTACTAGTAAAGACTATAGCCCATGAATTTGAATTATTAATAAGATATTGTATCTGATCAGTAGTATATGGAGTAGTTATTGTTGAGGGATGTGATCCAAAGGTGGAAAGGGATACTTTTAACACCTTAAGGATTAATTCTGCCACAGATTCAGTAAACAAAAATAAGACCTTATTAGGGTATAATTCATGTGAACCCATAGAATATGACGCTTTTGCCAAAACACTCCTGTGGGTAACTTATTTGTGGCCAAGACAATGAATGATAAAGGCTTAGCTAGGTCAATACGATCAAGATGAACCTTTTCCATAGCTGTTTCAACAAGCTTGAGAGCTGTTCCAGCCTTAGTGGTAAGCACCCATTTAGAAAAGTGGTCAGAATCACCTTTAAAAGTTTCAGAGTTTTTCTACCTAGAACCAGCCACAAGTCCCCGAACCAACGGAGAGCTTCGATCTGCAAGCAGCCTCTGGGATCAGGGCAGGGCAGCCAGAGAACTCTTCAGGCGGCTCTGCCCACTCCGGCTGCAGGCTCTCTTCATGGGGCAATCCAAGATGGCGGCCTAGAGGGAGACTGCACCCCCAGTCGCTCCAGAACCCAGGAGTTAAGAAGGGGAGGCATTGAGAGACTCGGACTGAAATAGAGCCACAGGTGAGTCTGCCCACTGGGTAAAGCTCGGCCCAGGTGGCAAGCCCAGATAGAGGTGGCTTATCGGAGCCGGGCAGGGCAGCTAGAGTCATCCACAGGCAGCCCTGCGCACTCGGGTGGTGGGCCCCGCCCACACAGCTAGATTCTCCAGGTTCTCGGAATGGAACTGGCCCGCTAGTGAGAGCCTTTCTGACCAGAACAAGCTCCGAGTCCCGGAGCCAGTGCAGCGCAACGTACTCCAGCACACAAGCAGCTTCAGGGACCAGGATAGGACAGCCAGAGACCTCCCCAAGTAGCCTGGACCCCTGCAGTGGGAGGTGCCTTTCAAGGCTAGCTTCTCAGACCAGACCGCCCAGTGAGAGGTTTTCTACATAGAACCAGCCACAAGTCCCCGAACCAACGGAGAGCTTCGATCTGCAAGCAGCCTCTGGGATCAGGGCAGGGCAGCCAGAGAACTCTTCAGGTGGCTCTGCCCACTCCGGCTGCAGGCTCTCTTCACAGGGTGATCCAAGATGGAGGCCTAGAGGGTGACTGCACACCCAGTCGCTCCAGAACCCAGGAGTTAAGAAGGGGAGGCATTGAGAGACTCGGACTGAAATAGAGCCACAGGTGAGTCTGCCCACTGGGTAAAGCTCGGCCCGGGTGGCAGGCCCAGATAGAGGTGGCTTATCGGGGCTGGGCAGGGCAGCTAGAGTCTTCCCAAGGTAGCCTTCCACACTCCGGTAGTGGGCTCCTCCCACATGGCCAGCTGCACGGTGCAGGCCCACAGTGAGAGCATTTCCGCACAGAACCAGTTCCAAACCGTGGAACCAGTAGGGGGCTAGGGGCAGTTTTCTTCGGAGGCGCTGCTTCATCAGATTCCTCCAAGACATCAGGCTACTGAAGGCTGGGAGGTGATACACTGGAAATCTACCGGGACACTATAAGCCAATAGCGGAAAACTGCAATATCTCAGGGTCCCACTGACAGCTGACCAATATGAGAAAACAAGGGAAGAAAATGTCCCAAACAAACCTAGATACTACATCAATAAAACCCAATGACAGCACAGCAGAAGAAATGTCAGAAAGGGAGTTCAGAATGTACGTAATTAAAACGATCAGGGAAGCTAATGAGGAGATGAAAGAGCAAATTCAGGCATTGAAGGAGGAGATGAAAGAGCAAATGCAGGCATTAAATGATCGCACCAATCAATAGTTAAAAGACCAAATACGGGAAGCAAGAGATCATTTCAATAAAGAGTTAGAGATACTGAAAAAAAAAAACAAACTGAAATACTTGAAATGAAGGAAACAATAAACCAAGTTAAAAACTCCATAGAAAGCATAACCAATAGGATAGAACACCTGGAAGACAGAACCTCAGACATTGAAGACAAATTATTTAATCTTGAAAGCAAAGTTGGCCAAACAGAAAAGATGGTAAGAAATCATGAACAGAATCTACAAGAATTATGGGATATCATGAAAAGGCCAAATTTAAGAATTATTGGGATTGAGGAAGGCTTAGAGAAACAAACCAAAGGAATGAACAATCTATTCAATGAAATAATAACAGAAAATTTCCCAAATCTGAAGAATGAAATGGAAAACCAAGTACAAGAGGCTTATAGAACTCCAAACATACAAAATTACAACAGACCCACAACAAGGCACATTATTATGAAAATACCTAACATACAAAATAAAGACAGACTTTTAAAGGCCGCGAGAGAAAAGAATCAAATTACATTCAGAGGGAAACCAATAAGAATATCAGCAGATTTTTCAATCCAGACCCTAAAAACTAGAAGGGCCTGGAACAACATATACCAAGCCCTGAAAGAAAATGGATGCCAACCAAGAATCTTATACCCAGCAAAACTTACCTTCAAATTTGACGATGAAATAAGATCCTTCCATGATAAACAAAAGCTAAATGAATTTACAAAAAGAAAGCCAGCATTACAGAACATTATCAGTAAAATATTCCATGAGGAAGAGATGAAAAACAACGATGCAAATCAGCAACAGGAGGTGCAAGCCTAAAGGAATAGCCAAATAAAGGAGAAACCAAATCATGTCAAAAACAAATATGAGTCAATGGACTGGGAATACAAATCATATCACAATAATAACCCTAAATGTCAATGGCCTGAATTCATCAATCAAAAGACACAGACTGGCAGATTGGATTAAAAAGAAAAATCCAACAATATGCTGCCTGCAAGAGACTCATCTCATGGAAAGAGACACCCATAGACTAAAGGTGAAAGGATGGGGAAAACATACCATGCACACGGACACAGCAAAAAAGCTGGAGTATCCATCCTCATTTCAGATAATGTGGACTTCAAACCAAAACTAGTCAGAAGGGATAAAGAAGGACATTACATGCTGCTTAAGGGAAGCATAAATCAGCAAGACATAACAATCATAAATATCTATGCCCCGAACATTGGCTCATCCACGTACGTCAAACAAATCCTTCTCAATTCCAGAAATCAAATAGACCACAACACAATAATACTAGGCGATTTTAACACACCTCTCTCACCACTGGATAGACCGTCCAAACAAAAATTGAATAAAAAAACTATGAATCTCAACAACACAATCAACAATTTAGACTTAACGGACATATATAGAATATACCATCCAACAAAGAACGAATACACTTTCTTCTCAGCAGCACATGGATCCTTCTCTAAAATAGACCATATTTTATGCCACAAAGCTACTGTTAGCAAATACAAGAAGATAGAGATAATACCTTGTACTCTATCAGATCATAATGGATTGAAATTAGAAATAAATGACAGAATAAAAAGCAGAAACTTCTCCAATATCTGGAGATTAAATAATACACTATTATATGATGAATGGATAATAGAAGACATCAGGAGGGAAATAAAAAAAATTCTTAGAAGTAAACGAGAACAAAGACACATCAAAATCTCTGGGACACTATGAAAGCAGTACTTAGAGGAAGATTTATTTCATGGGGCACATTCAAAAAAAGAAGTACAAATCAACAAATAAATGACTTAACACTAGAGCTCAAAGCGCTAGAAAAAGAAGAGCAGACCAATACCAAAAGTAGTAGAAGACAGGAAATAGTTAAAATCAGAGCCGAAATCAACGAAATCGAAACAAAAGAAACAATTGGAAAAATTAACAAAATAAATAGTTGGTTCTTTGAAAAAATTAATAAAATTGATAAACCCTTAGCCACACTAACAAAGAGAAAGAGGGAGAAAACTCAAATTACTAAAGTTCGGAATGAACAAGGAAACATCACAACACACACGAGTGAAATACAAAACATAATTAGAAGCTATTTCAAAAATCTATATTCCAACAAAACAGAAAACCTTGAAGACATCAACAAATTTCTAGAGACATATGAATTACCTTAACTGAACGAGGAGGACATACACAACTTAAATAAACCAATTTCAAGCAATGAAATAGAAGAGGTCATCAAAAGTCTACCAACAAAGAAAAGTCCAGGACCAGATGGGTTCTCAGCCGAGTTCTACAAAACCTTTAAAGAAGAGCTCATTCCAATACCCCTCAAACTATTCCATGAAATAGAAGAGGAGGGAACCCTCCCAAACTCGTTCTATGAGGCCAATATCACCCTGATACCTAAACCAGACAGAGACACATCGAGAAAAGAAAATTTCAGACCAATATCCTTAAAGAACATCGTCGCAAAAATTCTCAACAAAATTTTAGCAAATCGCATACAAATATATATTAAAAAGATAGTGCACCACGATCAAGTGGGTTTTATCCCAGGGATGCAAGGTTGGTTCAACATTTGGAAATCAATAAACATCATTCACCATATCAACAGACTTAAAGTTAAGAAGCACATGATTATTTCAATAGATGTAGAAAAAGCATTTGATAAAATACAGCATCCCTTCATGCTCAAAACACTAGAAAAAATTGGGTAGTGGGAACATTCCTTAACATTATATAGGCAATCTACGCTAAGCCCATGGCTAATATCATTCTAAATGGTGAAAAACTGAAAGCGTTCCCCCTAAAAACTGGAACAAGGCAGGGATGCCCTCTTTCACCGCTTCTATTCAACATCGTCCTTGAGACTCTAGCCAGAGCAATCAGACAAACCAAAGAAATTAAAGGGATACGAATAGGAAAAGAAGAACTCAAACTATCCCTGTTCGCTGATGACATGATTATATATTTAGAGGAACCTGGAAATTCCACCAGAAAACTTTTAGAATTCATAAGTGAATTCAGTAAAGTAGCAGGTTACAAGATCAATGCTCATAAATCCAATGCATTTTTATACATAAGTGATGAATCTTCAGAAAGAGAAATTAGGAAAACTACCCCATTCACAATAGCCTCAAAAAAAATAAAATACTTGGGAATCAATCTCAGAAAAGAGGTGAAAGACCTCTACAATGAGAACTACAGAACACTAAAGAAAGAAATTAAAGAAAACCTTAGAAGATGGAAAGATCTCCCATGTTCCTGGATAGGCAGAATTAATATTGTCAAAATGGCTATACTACCTAAAGTGCTATACAGATTCAATGCAATTCCAATTAAAATCCCAATGATGTACCTTGCAGAAATAGAGCAAGCAATTATGAAATTCATCTGGAAGAATAAAAAACCTAGAATAGCTAAAGCAATCCTCAGTAGCAAGAGCAAAGCAGGGGGTATTGCAATACCAGATCTTCAACTCTACTACAAAGCAATAGTAACAAAAATGGCATGGTATTGGTTCCATAATAGACAGGTAGATCAATGGTACAGAATAGAGGACATGGACACAAAACCAAATAAATACAATTTTCTCATACTAGACAAAGTTTCCAAAAATATGCAATGGAGGAAGGATAGCCTCTTCAACAAACGGTGCTGGGAAAACTGGAAAACCATATGCAATAGAATGAAATTAAAACCCTATCTCTCACCATACACAAAACTCAACTCAAAATGGATCAAGGACCTCGGAATCAGACCAGAGACCCTGCATCTTATAGAAGAAAAAGTAGGTCCAAATCTTCAACTTGTTGGCTTAGGATCAGACTTCCTTAACAGGACTCCCATAGCACAAGAAATAAAAGCAAGAATCAACAACTGGGATAGATTCAAACTAAAAAGCTTTCTCTCAGCAAAGGAAACTATCAGAAATGTGAAGAGAGAGCCTACGGAGTGGGAGAATATCTTTGCCAACCATACTTCAGATAGAGCGCTAATTTCCAGAATCTATAAAGAACTCAAAAAACTCTACACGAAGAATACAAATAATCCAATCAACAAATGGTCTAAGGAAATGAACAGACACTTCACAGAAGAAGATGTACAAGTAATCAACAGATATATGAAGAAATGTTCAACATCCCTAGTAATAAGGGAAATGCAAATCAAAACTACCCTAAGGTTTCATCTCACCCCAATTAGAATGGCGATTATCAAGAATACAAGCAACAATAGGTGTTGGCGAGGATGTGTGAAAAAGGAACACTCATACATTGCTGGTGGGACTGCAAATTAGTGCAGCCACTCTGGAAAGCAGTGTGGAGATTCCTCAGAAAGCTTGGAATGGAAACACCATTTGACCCAGCTATCCCACTCCTTGGCCTATACCCAAAGGACTTAAAATCAGCATACTACAGAGATACAGCCACATCAATGTTCATTGCTGCTCAATTCACCATAGCCAGATTGTGGAACCAACCTAGATGCCCTTCAGTTGATGAATGGATAAAGAAACTGTGGCATATTTATACAATGGAATATTACTCCGCAATGAAGAATGATAAAATTATGGCATTTGTAGGCAAATGGATGAAATTGGAGAATAACATGCTAAGTGAGATAAGCCAATCTCAAAAACTAAAGGACGAATGATCTCGCTGATAAGCGGATGAGGACATATAATGGGGAATGGGAGGGGTTAGCATTAGGTTTAGGGTTAGGTTTAGGGTTAGGGATAAGGAGAGCGGTAAGAATGAAGAAAAGAAGGACTGTATAGAGGGAAAAGAGGGGTGGGAGGGGTGGGGGGGAAGGGAAAAAAATAAACATCATTGCCCTATGTAAATGTATGATTACATAAATGGTATGCCTTGACTCTATGTACAAATAGAGAAACAACATGTATCCCATTTGTATACAATTAAAATAAATAAATAAATAAATAAATAAAAGTTTCAAACAGGGGACCCAAACTTGAGGTCGATGAATGAAGGTAAGGTCTAATCCAATTAATATCACCCAAAAGTTTTTGAAAATCATTTAAAGTTCTATGTTTGTTCACCCGAATGTCAATTTTTATGGGTTTAACCATAGTTGCATTTATGATAGATCTCAGGAAGTTTTTGGTGTCTGTCATTTGTACTTTATCAATGGCATTATGTAAGCCCCATCTTTCCAGTGACTTTATAAGGAATTATAACATTGCTCTAAGACAGGTTTTTCCTTATGAGCTTGCAAAATATCATCCATATAATGATAGATTAAAAGTTGAGGGTTTGCTAGGTGTATGGGTTCAATAGCCTTGCCTACATATATTTGACACATAGTGGGGCTATTGGCCATGCCTTGTGGGAGGACTATCCATTCATATCTTTTATTAGGAGAGCTATTATTAAGTGAGGGCACAGTAAATGTGAACCTTTTGGTGTCTGAGGGATGTAACAAAATGGAAAAGAAGCAATCATTTATGTCAGTAACAATGGAGGACCAATTAACTGGGATAGTCGATAAAGTAGGTAATCCTAATTGAATAGGTCCCATGGGCTTCATTATAGAATTTACTGCTCTTAGGTAATGTAATAGCCTCCATTTTCCTGATTTCTTTTTTATTATGAATATTGGTGTGTTGAAAGGAGAGGTGAATGGTTTGATATGTTCGGCCTCTAGTTGTTCTTTAACCAATTGCTGGGCCACTTCTAAATCATCTGTTGAGAGGGGCCACTGAGGGACCCAGACAGGTTAATCAGATTTCCATGTTATTTTAATTGCTTCAGTGGCCCTTAATGAAAATCCAATACCTTTTTATCTTGTTTTGGAGTAACTAAAATGGGTGAAGTAGATCCTTGACTATTTTTCCCAAGACCTTTTCCCCATATGTGCCCTTGGGCTAACATCATTTAATTAGCTTTTAGATTACTGTATGGGATCTCGGATGTTAGATGTAAATCCATCTGTTCCATGATATCTGTCCCCCACAAGTTTACCAGGAGATGTTGAAGGACGTAAGGTTGGACGGTATGATTATGACCTTCCTCATTCTTCCATTTTAATATGGCTGCACCCTTGTTAGAATTGGAAGCTATACCCAATCCCCTTAAAGTTTGATCTGCCTGTTGAAGTGGCCAGGCTTTGGGCCATTCTGTAATTTTGATAATACTTTTGTCAGTCCCAGTATCTAATAAGCCCTCAAAACTTTTGCCTTCTATCACTAACTTTGTCATAGGTCTATCTTTTAAATCCAATGTTAACATGACCCTGTTTTGTCCAGTAGAACCTAATCCTTTATTTCCCCTAATAACATTTTTTGATGGATATTGATCATGGCAGCTGGGTAAGACCAACAATTGTGCTATGCGATCACCCTGAGCTATTATTGCTACACCTCTTGGTGAAGAAGCAAGGATTTTTATTTCTCCTATAAAATCAGGGTCTATAACTCCAGGGACAATATTTAATCCTTTGAAAACAGAATAAATCCTACCCGGAACTGGTCCCACTCTTTCTTTAGGTAATGGGCCAATCACCGAAGTTGTTATTGGTTGTACTCCCATCTCTGGAGTTAATACTGCTCTGCTGGAGGCACAGAGGTCCAATCCTGCGCTTCCTCTTGTTTGTCTAATTGGGGAGTCAAGGGGTAATGGGTCCGAGGCACAGACTGAATAGCCCCATATATTTGTGGGCCCTGAGGCCGGGGGCCCTGATTCCCGTTTTTTGGAGGTAAAGGGTTACCATCTTTGTCTCTAGTTGATTTACAGTCACTTGCCCAGTGTTTCCCTTTTTTACATTGGGAACATCATTTTGGCATAGAAGCTTGTGGGCAGTCCTTTTTCATTTGTCCAAATTGTTTACATTGAAAACACTGTTGGCCTTGGCAGGAGCTGGTATTACCTCTAAGACCCTGTGCAAGCACGACAGCCATCACCTGACCTTGAATAAAAGCCTCATTAATATCCCTACAAGCCTTTAAGTAGGCTCCAAGATCTTTGTTTTTCCTAAGTCTTATTGCTTCTTTACACCATTTATTTGCTTGCTCATATGCAAGCTGTTTGACTAAAGGTATAGCCTGGTCTACATCTCCAAATATACGTCCTGCTGTTTGAATCATTCTGTCTACAAAATCGGCATAGGATTCATTGTTGCCTTGAATAACCTTAGATAACTGTCCTTGGAGATTGCCAGCACCTGAAAGCATTTTCCAAGCTTTAGTGGCAGCAACACTAATTTGTTGGTACACACCAGTGTGGAAATTAATCTGATTACCTTGCCCTTCATATGGTCCTTGGCCTGTCAGCATGTCTAGATTCCATTGAGGATTGTCTCCAACTGCATTACTTCAGGCAGTATCAGAACATAACTCCTGGTTGGCCACCTTCCACATAAGATATTGTCCCCCCAGATAAACATGCTTTTGCTAAATTACCCCAATCAGTCAGCGTAAGATTTTGACTTGCAAGATTCTCTAATAAAGAAATGGTAAATGCAGCTTGTACTCCATAGGACATAACTGCCTCTTTTAACTGTTTCACTAATTTTATAACTAATATTTGATGATATCTCTAATTGTTTTGATCTTCAAATACTGGGAATATTGAGAACACTGATCAAGATTCTACATCAGCCCACTGTCGGGGGCCGCCCCTGTGCAGCAAGTACATGCGCCCCTACAACTTGGAAAAGAGTGGTGACCTGGATTGTACACCGGAGAGCGCAGCATGGCAGGGGCTAAATGCCACTGAGAGAACTTCTTTTCTAGCTCTATCTCAGATAGTTCCTGTTCTTCAGAGTCACGTCCCTGTTCTGAGTGTGAACATCTACTTTCTCTTTCAGAAGCTCAACTAGATTGTTCTTCTTTTACAGTTTCTAATAGCTCTTCCCCTTCTCTTAACTGTTCTTGAAATTTTGGTTTTTTGGAAGTCAGACAGAAATGAATTAATGTCCATATAGGCAAAGTACCAAGAGGGAGAGGCGTTTTTTCATTTTGTTTACAGAGATCCTTTCCCAAACGCTCCCACTGAGGGACAGTAAGGAGCCCTTCTTTTAAGAACCAAGAACAGGCTTCTTCTATAGTTTTAAGGAACATTTGCACAGTTTTAGACTTTAACGGGGTTCCATTTTCTCTTAACAATGACTTAAGACAGCCTTCCATGTAAATCCATGAAATTTCCAATCCCATGACTATAATATGGCCTCTCTGAGCACCACCACAACAGCAAACAGAAACAAAACAAGAAAAAGTAACAAAAATATTAACACAACTAAGACCTTACACACATTCATTTTGTATAGGATGTCCTTTTCTGTCTCTTGGGGCAGCCTTTTGTTAAGTTCCCTCACTAGGGGAGCCTTCTGTTAGAACCTTAAGGCCACTGTTTCCTTGAATAGGAAAACCTGCTAGTTGACTGCTAGTTGGCTGTGCTAGTGAAAGTTTTTCTCCTTTATTACTTACCTGAGCACTCGCCATTCCCTGTACGGGCCACCAAATGTCACCATCCAGTGGGAAATAAAGACACGTACACCTCAGATTGTCATAAAGGAGCTTTCTTTTCTTATTTGGATAACACACTCTATATATAAGCAGTCTCATGCATAAGCAATTTTGATCAGATATGTCCACCCAATCCTGTTAAAGGTCAAGCAATCACAAGCTCAAGCATACATGTAGCCAATTGTAATAGTTTCCTGTTTTTCTCCAGGCATACCAAGCATGCCCTTTGGCTCCCTGCCAGCCCACAACCTGATATATCCCTGAAGTAGATAATAAAATTGTACTGGCTTTTCCAGGGAAGCCAGTCCTTATTATATGCCATCCTGTATGCTTACCTCTGTATTTGTTCACCCCTTAACTTTTAAAATATCAGTTGTACATGGAGCGCCCTCTGAAGTGAAGTTAAGGAGAAAACACAAAATTTTGTTGGGAGGGATCATACAGGGAATCTCTCAGGGGTTTGGGGAGGCACTCAAAGAAGTATCACAAGGAATCTCTGAGCTTTATAGTTGTGGCCTTTGAATAAATTCACGGGGATTTGTGGCAAATGGTGTTTGCTACCTGAGATGCATACATAGATTTTTTTTTTTTTAGATTTGTTGAAAGGGCATTTTGAGCTTTGTACGGAGGACTCATTTTTTAATTCATTTTTATTATAAACAAATGGGATACATCTTGTTTCTCTGTACATGAAGTAGAGTCATAACATTTGTGTAATCATACATTTACCTAGGGTAATACTTTTGATTTATTCTGTCATTTTTTTCTCCCCCCATACCCTCCAACCCTCTTATTCCTCTATACAGTCCCTCCTTCTTCCATTCTTGCCCCCTTCCCATCCCCATATGTGTCATCATCTGCTTATCAGTGAGATCATTAGTCCTTTGGGATTTTTTTTTTTTTTTTTTTTTTTGCGGTGCTGGGCATTGAACCCAGGGCCTTGTTCTTCCAAGACAAGCACTCTACCAATTAAGCTATCTCCCCAGTCCATCCTTTGGTTTTTTGAGATTGACTTATCTCACTTAGCACTATATTCTCCAATTTCATCCAATTGCCTGCAAATGCCATAATTTTATTATTCTTTACAGGTGAGAAATATTCCATTGTTTATATATACCACAGTTTCTTTATCCATTTATCAATTGAAGGACATCTAGGTTGGTTCCAGAATCTGGCTATTGTGAATTGAGCAGCATGAACATTGTTGTGACTGTATCTCTGTACTACACTGATTTTAAGTCCTTTGGGTATATGCCAAGGAGTGGGAGAGCTGGGTCAAATGGTGGTTCCATTCCAAGCTTTCTAAGGAATCTCAACACTGCTTTCTAGAGTGGCTGCACTAATTTGCAACCCCACCAGCAATGTATGAGTGTTCCTTTTTCACCACATCCTCTCCAACACCTATTGTTGCTTGTATTCCTGATAATTGCCATTCTAATTGGGGTGAGATAGAATCTTAGGGTGGTTTGATTTCCATTTCTGTTATTACTAAAGATGTTGAACTTTTTTCATATGTTTGTTGATTGCTTGCAGATCTTCTGTGAAGTGTCTGTTCATTTCCTTAGCCCATTTGTGGATTGGGTTATTTTGTATTCTTCATGTAGAGTTTTTTGAGTTCTTTACATATCCAAAGTATGAGTGGCAAAGATTTTCTCCCACTCTGTAGGCTCCCTCTTTGCAGTGCTGATAGTTTCCTTTGCTGAGAGAAAGATTTTCTGTTTGAATCTGTCCCAGTTATTGATACTTGCTTTCATTTCTTGAGCTATGGGTGTCCTGTTAAGGAAGTCTGATCCTAAGACAACAAGTTGAAGATTTGGACCTACTTTTTCTTGTATAAGATGCAGGGTCTCTGGTCTGATTCTGAGGTCCTTGATACACTGTGAGTTGATTTTTGTGCAGGGTAAGAGATAGGAGTTTACTTTCATTCTGTTGCATATGGATTTACAGTTTTCCCAGTACCATTTGTTGAAGAGGCTATCTTTTCTACATTGCATATTTTTGGCCCCTTTGTCTATTATGAGAAAATTGTATTTATTTGAGTTTGTGTCCATGTCCTCTATTCTGTACCATTGATCTACCTGTCTATTTTGGTGCCTATACCATGCCATTTTTGTTACTATTGCTTTGTAGTAGAGTTGAAGATCTGGTATTGCGATACTCCCTGCTTCACTATTCCTGCTAAGGATTGCTTAAGCAATTCTGGGTTTCTTATTCTGCCAGATGAATTTCATAATTGCTTTCTCTATTTCTCTAAGGTACATCATTGGGATTTTAATTGGAATTGCATTGAATTTGTATAGCACTTTTGATAGTATGCCCATTTTGATAATATTAGTTCTGCTTATCCAGGGACATGGGAGATCCTTTCCATCTTCTAAGGTTTTCTTCAATTTCTTTCTTTTGTGTGCTGTAGTTCTCATTGTAGAGGTCTTTCACCTCTTTTGTTAGATTGATTCCCAAGTATTTTATTTTTTTGGAAGCTATTGTGAATGGGGTAGTTTTCCTAAATTCTCTTTCTGAAGATTCATCACTTATGTATAAAAATGCATTGGATTTATAAGCATTAATCTTATATCCTGCTACTTTACTGAATCCACTTATGACCTCTAAAAGTTTTCTGGTGGAATTTTCTGGTTCCTCTAAATATACAATCATGTCATCAGCAAATAGTGATAGTTTGAGTTCTTCTTTTCCTATTCATATCCCTTTAATTTCCTTGGTCTTTCTAATTGCTCTGGCTAGAGTTTCAAGGATAATGTTGAATAGAAGTGTTGAAAGAGGGCATCCCTGCCTTGTTCCAGTTTTGAGGGGGAATGCTTTCAGTTTTTCACCATTTAGAATGATATTGGCCATGGGTTTAGTGTAGATGACCTTTACAATGTTAAGGAATATTCCCACTATCCCTATTTTTTCCAGTATTTTGAGCATGAAGCGATGCTGCATTGTGTCAAATGCTTTTTCTGCATCTATCGCAATAATCATGTGATTCTTGATTTTAAGTCTGTTGATATGGTGAATTACATTTATTGATTTCCAGATAAAACCCTGGGATAAAACCCAGTTGATCATGGTGCACTATCTTTTTAATATAATTTTGTATGCAAATGGCTAAGATTTTGTTGAGAATTTTGCATCGATCTTCATTAAGGATATTGGTCTGAAATTTTCTTTCCTCAATGTGTCTCTGTCGGGTTTAGGTATCAGGGTAATATTGGCTTCATAGATTGAGTATGGAATGTTCTCTCCTCTTCTATTTCATGGAATACTTTGAGGAGTATTGGAATGAGCTCTTCTTTAAAGGTTCTGTAGAACTCGGATGAGAATCCATCAGGTCCCAGACTTTTCTTTTTTGGTAGGCTTTTGATGACGTCTTCTACTTCATTACTTGAAATTGATCTATTTAAATTGTGTATGTCCTCCTTGTTCAGTTTAGGTAATTCATATGTCTCTAGAAATTTGTTCATGTCTGTCGCGCTCCCTGCCCGCAGAGAGACGAGACGCAAACCTGGTTCTTTTGAGCTCTTTATTTTGCACGCTTACTTACTTCCTTCTTCTCCTTCTGCAGCTCAATATATACAATCCTTTAACCAATCAGATACAAGTGCATGCGGGGAGAGTGTGGACAGGTACAGAGAGGCAATTAGGGCATACACTAGACATGCAGTGTTTACGAGGGAGCCTAACCAATCCAAACAACTTCCTCAAGGTGATGCTAGTTGTTGTCTCACAAGTCAGCTGCATGCAACCGCACTGGCAAGCAGCCAGGCGCCATCTTGGATACGCATCTGTAAGCCAAGCCAGCTATGCCACACCCAGGCAGCCAAGCCACACCTAGGGCCAGGGGTCCGCGGCGCCCCGACAGTACCCCCTTTTTTCTTTTACAAGAAAAAGGCTCGGGACCGTGCCTGTCTTAGGCGGAGTGGTCAACCACCGTCCTTACCCATCATCGGATAACTGCAGAGCATGCTACAGCTCCTGTCTTAGGTTGGTACGGGGTCACCTCCTTCCTTACCCGTATGACTACCGGTCCAGCATCGTGAGCCATACTTGTGGGGAACTGCCGACCTCTAGGGCGGCCATGGCCTGATGGAAGATGATGCGATCTCTATCTTGATCTTGGCGCATGCGCATGATAAAGCGTGTGAGGAAGACAACAGCAATAATCATTAACATACAAAAAGCTCCCATTCCTGCCCATTGCTTTACAAAACTGAAAGAAGAGGATAACCAACTTAGCACTTCAGACATTGGGGCTATATCAACTCTAGTAGCGTTAAGGCTAACAATTTGAGATCTAAGAATAGCAGTAAGATTATCAAATTTATAAGACCAGTTGGTACGTAGCTGAACAGATAAGATCCTAGACAAGTCTGCTGCATAACTAAAGTTATGGTAAGCTACAGGTGTAACGCACAATCCCGTCAGATGATAAATACATCCCACGTTTAACAGTTCTTGTAAGATATCCATCTGTTCCTGAAGCAAGTCCACTCGCTGGTTTACTAAAAGAATCCCTGCTTTTAAGTGTTGATCCACTGCTTGCTGAGTAGATAAGGCAGTAGCAGTCTGCTGAACCACATTATTGAGCATAGCTGCAGACTGCACTGACGTAGTTAAAGCTACAGCCGCCACAGTGGCTGCTGCCGCTGATGCAACTACGGCGGTAATGACTGCCACGGTGATTCCAAAATCTCTCTTATTTCTGGAAAGCAATACTGGCAATTCATCATCCGTAACAGAGAATGGCATAGGCAAGAAGGTAGGAATATGCATAATGACAGCTCGGTAATATTTTGTTGCGTTCCAATACTGAGAAAGATAGCAATTAGTTCCAGAGCAGTTGAGGGTCGTGCCATTAGAAACATTAGTTAATAGGAACATAAAAGGAGGGTAGACACATACAGGAGTGGAATACAATGTTATAGTATTGTTACAAGCTATCTTATTGACCTGGGAAGGGCCTGTGCCCGTATAATCTGAAGTGTGATTCCAATAACAGGACTTAAACGAACCTCCTTGCAGAGCAAACAAAGGCTGAAGATTAGTATATCCTGCTTGGGAGGTAAATATAAACCAATTATCAAAAGGATTTATACTTTGGCAAAAACCAAAGTAGGCGAGGTTTTGGATAAAATTGTTTACAGATTGCTGGTATGTAAAGTTTGGGGTGAAATAAAATCCATGTTGAATAGGAGCTGCTCTTTCAGCATGTTGACAACCTGTCCAAATGGGAGGACTAGAAAATTTGGGATCACAAGGAGGGAAAATACGAGGTGTATGAAATCCAGTAGATGGCAGTTTCAGTCGCTTTGGAATCAATCCTTCAAGAAAGACAACTTGCCCAGAAGTAATAACCTTACTTGTCCCTGTAACTTTACCCTGGGTTATAGTCATACTTTCTTGGAAACCAATCCCTTTAGTAGGCTGTCTTAAAAATAACCCTTGCACTTCACGCTGTAATTGAATGCAAGGCCTAAGAGAAGTGTCATTAACAAATTTGTTATTGGTAGAGATATCAAAGCAAAGGGTACCTGGCAAAGAAAGGGTAGAAAAATTATAAGGTTCTTCCTTGGGATCCATGATGACAGTTGGCAATCCAGTCCTAGGTCCTGTAGAAAACAAAGGTGGGAGGGTAGAGGAGGTGTTAGTTAGCGGCAAAGGATATGGCCAAGCTTTAACTATTGCCCACATGTCTCGAGTCTTCACCGGCGTCATTGTCATCATCAATAGGATGCTTATCAGCACGATGTTCTTCATCATTGCTTTGATGCACCAGTCTAGTCAACCTTTCAGGTATCCAGATCGGTGTTTGCTGATCCTGCGGGAAGACACAAACAGACCCTCGGACCCACCAAAGAACTGGATCTGGGCCTTTCCATGTTCCTGTGAGAATATCTTTCCATTTTACCCACACTTGAGTACTTGTGGGATTAGCATGCCTCTCTGCAGCCGTACTTCCAATCTTATCCACATTTAAAAAATTTAAAATGAAAAGTACTAAATTTAGTTTATCTTTAGGTGCTCTAAAGTCAGCACCTATTCCCCCTTTTTGTTTTATTAAACAATTTTTTAACGTTAAATGAGTGCGTTCCACTATGCCTTGTCATTGAGGATTATAGGGAATTCCTGTGATAAGCTGTATACCAAAATTTTGTGTAAATTGAAGGAAACTTTTGGATGTGTAAGCCAGCCCATTATCAGTTTTGATGATTTTTGGAATGCCCCAGGCTGCAAATGCTTGTAAGCAATGCTGTATAACATCTTTAACCTTTTCACCAGTGTGAGCAGAAGCCATGATCACCCCTGAAGAGGTGTCTACTGAAACATGAACATACTTAAGGTTTCCAAATTCTGAAAAATGAGTAACATCCATTTGCCAAATATGATTAGGTAACAGTCCCCTGGGATTTATCCCAACAGACTGTACTGGCAATAGAGGAGCACAGTGTTGACATGTTTTAACAATCTGTCTGGCAAGATCCTTAGAAATATTAAACTTTCTTCTAAGAGTGGTAGAATTAACATGAAATTGAGAATGAAACAACTTAGCTTGTTCTGTTACTGTAAAAGCAAAGATAGTTTTTGTAGCCTTATCAGCTTGAGCATTTGCTTGAGCAAGTGGTCCTGGCAGTCCAGAATGAGATCTAATATGTCCTACATAAAAGGGATACTTGCGGTCTAAAATTAAGGCACGCAAAGTTCGAAAATAAGGAGCAACTGCAGATCCATCAGGAATGTATGGCACAGTTTCTAAACAAGGCACTGATTGTACCACATAATAACTATCAGATAACAAATTAAAAGGCTGATTTACCATGATATTAAATGCTAAGACTACTGCAGCAAGTTCCACCACTTGAGCAGATGAAGGAGGAAGAATTATAGTTTCAATTTTATCACCAATTATCACTGCTCCCACTCCATTCTTAGATCCATCAGTGAATATAGTTTGACAATGAGGCAAAGGCTGTGTTTTAGTAACTTTTGGAAATATAATTGGAACATTTTTACAAAATTGTATCCAGGGATGTTTAGGATAATGGTTCTCAAATGTTGCTGTAGTTGAGCAATACAAAACAGCCCAGTCATCATCATGTTGAATTAACCACTGAACTTGTAGTTTGGTATAGGGGATAATAATGACCTTAGGGTGGCCTCCAAATATAGTAACGCAGGCCTCAAACCCCTTATATATCAACTGAGCTATTGCTTTTGGAAATGTTTGTAATTGTTTTGTAGGCGATGCTGGGAGATTAATACTCTGTAAAGGTCCTCCTTGCCACAGAATTCCATATGGACTATGTTGTTCTGAGATAATAATCAACATAAGAGGCTGGGATGGATCACACCTATCTGTGTAATCCATTTGTAATCTTTGTTCCACTATAGCAATGGCTCTTTTTCCTTCTGAAGTAAGGACTCTTGGAGAGTTAAGATCAGGATCTCCCTTAAGTATATCAAATAAAGGCTTTAATTCTCCTGTGGTAAGCTTTAAATATGGTCTAACCCAATTAATATCCCCAAGAAGTTTTTGAAAATCATTTAAGGTTTTAAGTGCACCAGTTCTAATAGTTAACTTTAAGGGCCTTACCATAGTAGCTGTAAGTTTGGTACCTAGATATTCTTGTGCTTCTCCCATTTGTAGTTTTTCTGGAGAAATATTTAAACTATACTGTTTTAAGGTGGAGATCAATATTTGCAAGGCATTTTCTAATAATTGTTTGTTTTTATGACAGATAAGGATATCATCCATATAATGATAAATCAATAAATCTGGAAAGTCATCTCTTATAGGTTTCAAAGCTTTGTCTACATATATCTGGCACAACGTAGGACTATTAGCCATGCCCTGTGGCAATACAGTCCATTCAAATCTTTGGTCAGGCTGTGCATGATTGAGAGAGGGTAAAGTAAACGCAAACCGCCAACAATCCCTTTTGTGTAACGGAATAGAGAAGAAGCAATCTTTCAAATCTAAAATAATAGTAGGCCAATTTTTTGGAAGAGCTGTAACTAGAGGCAATCCTCTTTGTATAGGACCCATGGGAAACATTTGAGCATTAATGGCTCTCAGGTCATGTAATAATCTCCATTTACCAGATTTCTTTTTTATGACAAATATAGGGGTATTCCAAGGAGAAGTAGAGGGTTGTAAATGTCCTGCCTGAAATTGTTCTTTTACTAAATCATGAGCCGCTTGTAACTTTTTTGTAGTAAGGGGCCACTGTGGGATCCATTGTGGCTCATTATTTTTCCAAACTATTGGAATCGGTGTAACAACAGTGGCCCCTACGAAAAACCCAAACCCTGAAAGTTATTTTTTGGAGGAGGCAATGGCAAGGGCTGTAACAATCCCTGTTGTCCTCGTCCTAATCCTTGGCCTTTAGTATATTGCATTTTCTTCATCATATGTT
The DNA here is from genome assembly GCF_902686445.1 of Sciurus carolinensis. Taxonomy (NCBI): domain Eukaryota; kingdom Metazoa; phylum Chordata; class Mammalia; order Rodentia; family Sciuridae; genus Sciurus; species Sciurus carolinensis. The sequence continues at coordinate 152,013 of NW_025920159.1, read as the reverse complement.
GTACAGGCTCTGAATTAATATTTGTAGTTAATTTGGCATTCATTTGGGTGAGGACATCTCTTCCCCATAAAGAGATAGGTATTTTACAGACATATGGTTGAAAAATTCCTGAATGTCCTTCATTGTCTCTCCACGACAACGAAGCTGCACTTTGGCCAGGTGACTGAGCTACACCTAACCCTTGTAGGTTCTGACTAGCTGTAATTACTGGCCAGCCTTTAGGCCAAACAGCCTCACTGATTATACTTTTATCAGCTCCTGTGTCTAATAGCCCTATGAAAGGTTTGTGCCCTACTATCAATTGCATGATAGGCCTGTCTTGAAGATCCATAGTAAAATTAGCCCAGGGTCCTCCAGTAGACCTGAATCCTTTAGCTCCTCTTATTGTCTCCTTACTAGGCCACTGGGAATGCTGACTAGGTAAAATTAACATCTGTGCTATCCTATCTCCCGGGGAAATGACTGTAATCCCATTAGGTGAAGAAATTATAGCCTTAACTTGTCCTTTAAAATCAGGGTCAATTACTCCTGGATGGACTATCAGACCTCTTAAAGTAGAGGAACTCCTACCTAAAAGCAACCCTACTGAATCTGCAGGAATATCACCTTCCCAGTCCGTGTCTATCATCTGAATTCCCATATCTGGTGTTAGTACAAGTCTGGAGGTGGCACAGACGTCCAATCCTGCACTTCCTGCGATTGCCCTTCTTTTTTGATTTTCATCCCTTTTTCTGTTGGCGGGTACCATTGACGTGGCATCTGCTGAATTACCCCGTATATTTGTTGCGGGCCCCGGGGTGGGCCCCTCACCCCGTTTTTTTGTAACATGGGGTTTGGTGGCAATGGGTTTCCTTCTTTATCTCTTACAGAGTGACATTCTCCCGCCCAATGATTTCCCTTTTTACATCGGGGACAAATACCCGGGGCTGGATTGTGGCTAGGATTTTGCACAGGAGCTTTATAAGGACAAGTAGCCTTCAGATGACCCATGTGTCCACATACAAAACAGGAATCTAGAGGTCCTCTCTTAAACCCTTGCTTTCCTTGACCACCTAAAGCTAAGGCTGTAGTAAGCGCTGAGGTCTGTCTGTCAATTGCAGCCACAAATGCAGCACTCTGTCCAGTGGACTCATTAATATCCTTACAAACTCTTAGATAAGTGGATAAATCTTTAGATTTCCATGGTCTAATAGCTTCCTTACACCATTTATTAGCTTGTTCATAGGCTAACTGTTTTATCAAAGGCATTGCTTGGTCAGCGTCTCCAAAAATTCTTGAAGCTGTTTGAATTAATCTGTCTACAAAGTCTGCATAAGGCTCATTACTTCCCTGGGTCACTTTGGACAATTGTCCCTGTAAGTCTCCAGATCCTTGTAAGGTTTTCCATGCTTTGGTAGCAGCCACAGCAATTTGAGCAAACACTGCTGGATGGTAATTAAGCTGTGCTGTAACCCTTCATATGGTCCTGTTCCCATTAACATATCTCTATCTATCTGTGGATTCCCTGCTGCTGCATTATGCCTTGCAGTATCCATGGAAAGCTCTTGCCAGGCTGTTTTCCACATAAGGTACTGTCCTCCTGATAAAGTGGCTCTAGCTAAATTAGTCCAATCTAAAGGTATGAGATTCTGAGACATCATAGTTTCTACCAGAGCCACTGTAAAGGCAGATTGAGGGCCATAAGTACTTACTGCCTCCTTTAATTGTTTTACAATTTTAAAGTCTAGTGGTTGATGGAAACGTTGATTTTGTACTTCCTCAAACACCGGAAACATGGTGGGTGTATGAGATGCCCAGTCTAGGTGTCTGTTAGATTGCTCCCCATCCATAGAGTCCCTGGGAGGTGCATTAGGTATTAAAGGCACTAGGGGGCGCTCGGCCCGCGTGGTTAACTTCTCAAGAGCTTTTTCTAACTCCCCCCCTGACAGTTCCCCTTCTGACTCTTTTCCCTCATCTGAGTCACACTTCCCCTCCGAGCGGTGAGAACGCTCCTCTTTAATTTCTTCTAAAACCTGACTTCCCTCTTCTAGGGGTCCCTTAATATTTCATTTGTCTTTATGTTGTAGGCAAGATTTTATCAGAGACCAAATGGCCAGTGTTCCCACCGGTAATGTTTTTTGTCTATCTGCTATTCTTAAATCCTCTCCCAAATGCTCCCACTGAGGAATGTTTAATAAACCTTCATCTAAGAACCACGGAGAGACTTTTTCTATGGTATCCAGGAACATTCGAGCTGTTTTTGTTTTTAACGGTGTTCCATGGTTCTTTAACAGCTCTCTAAGAGGCTGCTGCATTCTATTTTTAGACAGTTCTGTTCCCATGATTAAAACTTGCAACACTAAGAGCTAACCCAATCACACGAACAAACCACACAATTGATGTAACAAAGACACTTACTACACAGAAAATCTACCATCACTTCATACACACAGACAACACAAAACCCCTTGGCTAGTCACTGTTCCGTGAACCTTAGTCGCTGATCCGCGAACCTTTATAGCTAGTCGCTGCACCGCGAACTTTAACTAGTCGCTGTTCCGCGAACTTTTAAGGCCTTCTTACTGTTTAATTTACTTTATTAAATACTTACCTTATACTTACTCTAGAGTTATTTTTAGGGCTCCCGGGTTTCGGCGCCACCTGTCGCACTCCCTGCCCGCAGAGAGACGAGACGCAAACCTGGTTCTTTTGAGCTCTTTATTTTGCGTGCTTACTTACTTCCTTCTTCTCCTTCCGCAGCTCAATATATACAATCCTTTAACCAATCAGATACAAGTGCATGCGGGGAGAGCGTGGACAGGTACAGAGAGGCAATTAGGGCATACACTAGACATGCAGTGTTTACGAGGGAGCCTAACCAATCCAAACAACTTCCTCAAAGTGACGCTAGTTGTTGTCTCACAAGTCAGCTGCATGCAACCGCACTGGCAAGCTGCCAGGTGCCATCTTGGATACGCATCTAAGTAAGCCAAGCCAGCTATGCCACACCCAGGCAGCCAAGCCACACCTAGGGCCAGGGGTCCGCGGCGCCCCGACACATGTCTTTGAGATTTTCTATTTTGTTGGAGTAGAGATTTTTCAAAATAGCTTCTAATTATGTTTTGTATTTCAATTGTGTCTGTTGTGATATTTCCTTGTTCATTCCGAATTTTAGTAATTTGGGTTTTCTCTCTTCTTCTCTTTGTTAGTGTGGCTAAGGAATTCTGAATTTTGTTTATTTTTTCAAAGAAACAACTATTTTGTCAATTTTTTGGTAGTTTCTTTTGTTTCAATTTCATTGATTTCAGTTCTGATTTTAACTCTTTCCTGTCTTCTACTACTTTTGGTGTTACCCTTATTCTTTTTCTAGGGTTTTGAGCCATAGTGTTAGGTTGTTTATTTGTTTATTTTTTCCTTATTTTATTGAATGTGCTCCATGAAATAAATTTTCCTGTAAGAACTGCTTTCATAGTGTCCCAGAGATTTTGATATGTTGTTTCTTTGTTCTCATTTACCTCTAAGAATTTTTTAATTCCTTCCTGATTTCTTCTGTTATACATTCATCTTACAATAGCATATTATTTAATCTCCAGTTGTTGGAGTAGTTTCTGCTTTTACTCTATCTAATTTCAATCCATTATTATCTGATAGAACACAAGGTACTATCTCTATCTTCTTGTATTTGCTAACAGCAGCTTTGTGGCATAATATATGGTCCATTTTAGAGAAGGATTCATGTGCTGCTGAGAAGAAAGTGTATTCGCTCTTTGTTGAATGGTATATTCTATAAATGTCCGTTAAGTCAAAAATTTTCATTGTGTTTTTGAGATCTATGGTTTCTTTGTTCAATTTTTGTTTGCAGGATCTGTCCAGTGGTGAGAGAGGTGTGTTAATATCGCCTAGTATTATTGTGTTGTGGTCTATTTGATTTCTGGCCTTGAGAAGGGTTTGTTTGACATATATGGATGAGCCACTGTTTGGGGTGTATATATTTATGATTGTTTTGTCTTCCTGATTGATGCTTCCCTTAAGCAATATGAAATATCCATTTTTATCCCTTCTGACTAACTTTGCCTTGAAGTCCACATTACCTGATATGAGAATGGATACTCCTGCTTTTTTGCTGTGTCCATGTGCATGGTATGTTTTTTTCTATCCTTTCACCTTTCGTCTGTGGGAATCTCTTTCTATGAGATGAGTATCTTGCAGGCAGCAAATTGTTGAATCTTTCTTTTTAATCCAATCTGCCAGTCTATGTCTTTTGATTGATGAGTTCAGGCCATTAATATTCAGGGTTATTATTGAGATACGATTTGTATTCCCGGTCATTTGTCTCATTTTTTTTTTTTTTGACATGACTTGATTTCTCCTTTATTTGGTTTTTCCTTTAGGGTAGTTCCTCCCTTTGCTGATTTACAGCATTATTTTTCAACTCTTCCTCATGGAATATTTTGCTGAGAATTTTCTGTAATGCCAGTTTTCTTTTTGTAAATTCTTTTAGCTTTTGTTTATCATGGAAGGATTTTATTTCATTATCAAATCTGAAGCTAAGATTCTTGGTTGGCATCCATTTTCTTTCAGTACTTGAAAAATGTTGTTCCAAGCACTTCTAGCTTTTAGGGTCTGGATTGAAAAATCTGCTGATATCCGTATTTGTTTCCCCTGAATGTAATTTGATTCTTTCCTCTAACAGTCTTTAAAATTCTGTCTTTATCTTGTATGTTAGGTATTTTCATTATAATGTGCCTTGGTGTGGATCTATTGTAATTTTGTGTGTTTGGAGTCCTATGAGCCTCTTGTACTTGATTTTACACTGCATTCTTTAGATTTGGGAAATTTTCTGATATTATTTCATTGAATAGATTGTTCATTCCTTTGGTTTGTTTCTCTAAGCCATCCTCAATCCCAATAATTCTTAAATTTGGCCTTTTCATGATATCCCTTAGTTTTTGTATTTTCTATTCATGATTTCTTACCATCTTCTCTGTTTGGTCAACTTTGTTTTCAAGATTAAATATTTTGTCTTCAATATCTGAGGTTCTGTCTTCCAGGTGTTCTATCCTGTTGGTTACGCTTTCTATGGAGTTTTTAATTTGATTAATTGTTTTCTTCATTTCAAGGATTTTGTTTTCTATATCTCTAACTCTTTTTTGAAATTATCTTTTGCTTCTTATATTTGCTCTTTTAAGTGTCGATTGGTGCAATCATTTAATGCCTGCTTTTGCTCTTTTATCTCCCCGTTTGCTTCCCTGATAGTTTTGATTATGTACATTCTGAACTCCCTTCCTGGCATTTCTTCTGCCGTGCTGTCTTTGGGTATTATTGCTATATCATCTAGGTTTGTTTGGGACATTTTCTTCACCTGTGTTCTCATATTGTTCAGATATATATCCCTCTAGTAGTGAAACTCTGGGATATTTCAGATTTCCTCTATTGATTAATATTGTCTCTGTAGATATCCATCCAATAACTCACCTCTTAGCCTTCAGTAGCCTCAAGTCTTGGAGGAAATTTATAATGTGGTGCTCCACTAGGAAGCTGGCCTTCTACAGGTGGTGGCCAGCTGTATATTTCCCAGTGACCCTCAGTAGGTCCTGAGACTCTCAATACCTCCTCTTCTTGGCTCCTGGGTTTTATCAAAGTTCTTCTAGCCTCCTGTAGGTGTCTCAGGAAGGGAGTTTCCCTTCCAATGATGATGGCCACGTCCTCAGGAGTAATTCAAAATGGCTGCACCTGCCTATAAAGAAGCCTCTGTCTAACTCCCTATTGGTGACAAACCTCAGCGTGTTGGTTGGTTGGGGTTGTCCAGTCATGGTGTCTGTATTTGGCCTGGTGGTTGGGCAGGTTTGCTACCTGCCACCCTGCTCTGCAAGGCAGGTGGGTTGGGTGCTCACCTGCTACCTCCCAGATTCAAGCAGCCTGAATCACCTGTCAGCTCACGCCACAATTATGACCAAGCAGTAACGGCACTGACCTAGGTGCAGGGGTCATGGAGGACTTTTGTTTGGGGTGTATACAAAAGGTACCAAAAGTGAGTATTAAGAACTCACTTAAGTGTATAGGGATATATTTCTAAAGTGAGTAAGGAGAGATCTCTGAGATTAATGGGGAGAACAAACTGAGATTTTATTGGATGGCTCTATGAGGTGTGTAACAGAACCCTCTGAATTATAAAATTAGGGCAACCTGAGAAATGTAGAGAGGCACCATGTGGTGTTATTCTCTGACTTTTGTATGGATCGCTCAATTATGTAGAAAGCGTTTCTCAGGTGTGTATGTATGTACCTCTGAGTTGTGCAGAAAGGTGCTTGATATAAGTTGGGTTGACTTTCTGAGATGTGTATTTATGTGTCTGTGAGGTGTGTGTGAAGGGAAGGAATCTCTGAGGTTTGTTGTTCAGGCTTGCTGAGGTGTGTAGTGAGATCTCCATTAGGCGTGCAGAAGGTATATTTGAGGTGTTATAAAGCACTTTTCCCTGTTTAGTAGTGCAATCCAGTTGTGTAGTGAGGGCCCTCTGATGTGAATAGAGATATCCATCTGATATGAGTAGGGAGAACACCCTAAGGACAGTAAAGGGAATCTCTGAGGTGTGTAGGTAAAACCCTCAAAGGTGAATAGGGACAGCTTTTTAAAGAGTAATGAGGTCTATTTGAGATGTGTGGGTAGGGTTTGGTGAGGTGTGTAGCACAGGTCTTCTGAGGTTTGAATTAATATCTCTGTCATTTTTAGGGAGTACACTCTTGGTTGCATAAGGAGAACTTTCTGAGTTGTTTAGGTGTTGCTCAATGAAGTGTGGAGGAATTGCCCTCAAGGTGTATAAGGATAGGATTTTGAGTTCTATATAAAGGCTTCTTGATATAAGTAGAGAGACAGTTTTCAGATGTGTAGGGATGTGTGTTTGAGGTGTATAGAAAAGGTTCTCTGAGGTGTGAAGGTGGGTTCTCTTTATTTTATAAGGAGGGCTATATGAGATATGATGGGTGGACCCTCTGAAGTGTGTAAGAGGACTTGAGGAATTTTGTAGGAGGGCTTATTGACATGAGTGGGACTGATCAATTAAGTACACCTCTTTGTGGTGTATATAGGAGGCCAGTCAAAATAGCATTATGATGACTGTAGTGAGGGTTTTCTGATGTTAGTAGAAAGGCTCTCTGAAGTTTTTAGAGAGTGCTTGAAAAGGTGTAAAGTGAGAACTCACTTAGGTATGCAGGGATGTTTCTCTGAGGTGTGCAGGTACTTCTCTTGAGATGAATAGTTAAGGCTTTCTTCAATGTACCAGGAGAGCACTCTGAGATGTGTAGGGAGGGTGGTCTGATTTTGTATGAACCAAATTCCAAGCTGTTAGTGTACATTTAGTGGGGGGGACTTTCAAAGAAGTACAGTTTATACTCTCTGAGTTATGTAGGAAAATCTCTCTGAGATGTTTAGGGACTGCTCTTGATGTGAGTATGGTAGTACACTTTGATTTATATGAAGGGTATACTTAGGTATGTAGAGTAGGTTCTCTGAGTTTGGTAGCATACCACCTCTTAGCTGTGTTGTGTGAGTTCTATGAGGCATGCAGGATAGTTCTATGATGTGGGTTAGAGGGCTAAAAGACATGAGTTTGAGGATCTTCTCAGATGAGTTGGGAGTGCTCACTCAGGTGTATAGATAGTGTGTGCTGATTTGAGTAGAAAGGGCTCAGTGAGTTGTATGTAGGGCCTTTTGAAGTGAGTAGTGAGAGCTCTCTTAGATAAGTAAGGAGGAAAACTAGATGTAGAAGGGAGGACTCCATGAGGTGTGGAGGGGGTTATATATAGTCTGAAGTTAGAAATTGCTAAGATGAGTAGGATGAACTCTCTGAGCTTTGTTATGTAGGTACTCTGAGGTGTGTAGTGAGGGCTCATTGATATGCAGAGAGATGGCACTATGGTGATTGTAGGGAGGACTTTCAGAGGTGTGGAGTGAGGTCTTTGTTATTTGTGTAGAGAGAACTATGCAGGAAATAGGAGGACTATAAGACTCAGTAGAAATGCTCTCTCAGTTGTATAAGAAGGGTCCTCTGAAGTGAATAGTGAAATCTCTCTGATATGAGTAGGGAGAACATTGTAAAGTTTGATGGGAGGGATCCCTGGGGATAGTAGAGAGAATCTCTGAGGTGTTTTTGGAGGACACTCAGAAGAGGATCATGGAAACTCTCTGATATTTGTAGTTATGGCCCTCATTTGAATATGGAGGGCTTTTTGGTGAATAGTGAGGGCTGCATGAGAAATCTATGTAAGTTTTTCTTGAGATTTTTTGAAAGGGCATTCTGATATTTGTATGAAAGTCTCTGAGATTTGTAGGGAGGACTCTTGAGTGCAACATATAGGGAGGGGGCTCTGAGGTAAGTGTTAAGAATTTTCTGAGGTGTGTATTGATGGAACACTAAGGTGAGTAAGGATAAATCTCTGAGGTAAATAAGGAAGACAAACTGAACTGTGAAAGGAGGGCTCTGGGAGGTGTGTAAACAGGGACCTCTGTATTTTGGAAGTAGAGCATTCTGAGGTGTGTAGAGGTGCAGTGTTTGGTTTGTAGCATCAATTCTTTGAGTTGTATGGGGTTGGTAAATGTGTGTAGAAAGTCTCTAAAGTGTGTGGGGGTGCCCTCTGAATTGTGTACAAAGTGTACTTGATGTAAGTAGGTAGGGCTCTGAGTTGTGTGTAGAGGTGACTGTGAAGTGTGTACAAAGGGACCTCTGAGATGTGAAGAAAGGGCTCTGTGGTTTGTCATACATGTGCTCTGCATTGTGTAAGAAGGTCTTTATTAGGTGTGCAGGAGGAATCTATGAGGGGTGTAGGAGGGCCTTTGCCTGCATACAAGTGCTATCTCTGTTGTTTAGTTAGGACCCTCTGAAGTGAATAGGTGGATCAATTTGATATGACTAGATAGAACATACTGATGTGTAATGGGAGTGTTCTTTGGGGATAGTAGAGGCAATGTGAAGTGTTTATGGTAATCATTCAGCAGAGTATCCCAAGGGATCTCTGAGATGTGTCACTCCAACCCTCAGAGATGAGTAAGGAGGGCATTTTGGTGAGAAGTGTGTTCTATCTGAGTTGTGGAGAAATATGATTTGCTGAGGTTTGTAGCATGAACATTGTGAGGTTTGAATTAACATCTCACTGGCACTTGTATGTAGTATTCTCAGGGGTGTAGAGGGAGGGATTTCTGAGTTGTTTAAGTGTTGCTCAATAAAGTGTGGAAAAAGTGTTCCTAAAGTGTGTAAGAATGGAATTTTGAATTGTGTAGGTAGGACTCCTGATGTAAGTAGGTAGGGATTACTTAAATGTGGATGTAAGTGAGTTTGAGGTGTGTAGGAATGGTTCTCAGAGGTATAAAGGCAGGTTCTCTTTGTTGTATAGGAAGCGCTCTCTGAAGGATGTAGGAGGGCTTTATGAGGCTTGTAGAAAGGCTTAGTGGTGAGTGTGTTAAGTGAGTAAAAGGGCTATTTGCTGTGTATAGAAAAGTCCTTTGAAGTGAGTCAAAAATGTTCTCTTAGGTTTGAAGTGTAGGCTCTCTGAGGTGTTTTGAGTAGGCTTGTAAAGAAGTATAATTAATATAAATGGGCTTTGCACACTGCTGTCCAGCATCTATACAGAAAAGTGTGGCTAGTCCTGCCTGGGATTGGCTGTGTTGAGGAGGGTTCCTCTCAGGGCCTGTCTCTGAAGCCTCATTTACATCACTATTCCTTGGGTACCAAAAATCCCAACACTTCTTGTTGGGTTCCTTCTGCAGTATAAGCCAGACCTCAGTCCAATGCTATTCCTAGCACAAAGAGTGGAATCTGGGGTTTGTCTATTCTTTCTCTAAACTGCCTCCCAATTGAACACTCTTGAGACAGAAGCCCTCATTTTGATCCAAAGACCACTCAAATAATTTTTGAAGTCATTTCTCTTTGATATCTGGCAGGAGAGTTTCATACCAATGAAGCCAGGGTTGGGGACAGGCAGTTAGTGTAGAAATAGGGGATCAGGTCAAATCAAGAAAGTGAAGGCCATGGAAGCCACCTGCCTCTGGAAGTGGGAGACAGCCCCTGGGAGAAAGGAATGTTAAGACTCTCTAGAGCACACTGATTTATCTGCCCTTATACCCCCTTGGCCCTTGCCTGGCTGAATTACTTTGACCCTCCTCCTGCCCTATCCTCTTCTCACTTTTTACATCTCACCTGCAAAACCAGGCCTAGTCATGTAGGCAGGAAGGAGAGATAAGGTGGGGGAGAGAACTGAAGTAAAAAAGAGACTTTAACCTATAAAACACGTAGGTTGTGCTCACTTCATGGGACTTTACAATATCAGTCATGTTCCCATTCTCCCTCCAGGAATAAGCCTGCATTATTATTACTTTTAAAATAAAACTTGCTTAATATGCTTGCCTTGGCATGCTTCTCTAGTGTTCAAACTTCAAAAATAGAGGGAGACAAACTTGTCACTGGTAAACGGTGGTATCACCAACAGAAGATTAGAAGTGTGTCATCCATGGACATATGTGGTTTTCCTTTCTGCAGGCCAGGTGTGGGTAATCTACAAGGTCCTGCATGATGAGTGCTAGAAATATTTCAAATATACAGGACACATCTAGTGATTAGTATACAACATCTTCTCCATAGGTTCGGGAAGCCAAAAGGGATATTTTAACACAGAAACAGCAGTCAGAGTGTCAAGGGAAAACAGAACAAAAGATTTTCCCTTCATATTCTCAGGTGATATCACACATGCACACATATACACACAGACACAAATATATACATACACCACACATTCACCAGCACACACACACACACACACACACACACACATACCACAAACACACACAAACAAAAATTCCTGTTAAGTTTGGGGTTATCAAAATGGGAATCTGTGTGGTGAGCTAGTCTCCACTCACTTGCAATAGCCTCTCCTGTCTCAACTCTGCTCTATGTGGGAAAAATCACCAGAATTTTTGAAACCCAGCATTGATTCAGTGCTTCAACACTCAGGAAATGTCCCTACTCATAGTTTTCTTAATACCTGAGCATCCACAGATCAGTAGGCAACAAGAACTCATGGCTCTGAACTTGCTGTCTCAACAAAAATGAGCAGAATAGGACTGTATGTAGACTGTGAGTGCCTAACTACTGGGTTCCACGTGTGTGTGTTCCATTGCCCAAGAAATAAAGTCACTTCCTTGGGGACTGTTTACCTGAGACCATTTCTCATGTAAGATATTTCCAAAAGTTCCATGCAGTGTAGGCTGCTCTCATCTTCCCATGACATATGCACAAGTGGACAAAGTTACACCAACATATACTGGATCAGGTCCCCAAACAGGTCTAGTGTAGCAAGCTCTCCTGGTTTGAGGAGACAGAGCTTGGTTCAGACCCAACCCCTCTTTCTGCTCATGTGTGTGGTCCTGAAGAAGTCATTATGCATTGCAGGGCCTTTATAGCTTCCCAACATCTCCAGGGATTATTCTAGCATCTGCTTTTGAAATTGTCAGCAGATATATGAGCACATACATAAATGTACTCCATGGGAAAACCTAACACTAGAGTCATGTGTTGCAATGCACAAACATACAGTTAAAAAAAAAAAAAGAACATGATGAACAGAGGATGACATGCAAGTCTACTATAACTCAAGTCCCACAGTGAAAGAGAGTGAGTTCCTCTCTTGGCCATGTTTCCACTCTGCACCAATGGAAGGGTTTCGATGGTTGATTTATAGAGATAGCCTCCCAATGATATAGACCTGAAAATGGTTCTTGTATTAATGTACAATTGTCTAAATGTCTCTTCGCATTGTATAAAATGTTTAAATTTACAAGATATCCCAACCACCACAGCATCCTGGTGCCAAAGTTCTGTAGCTCCCTGTACTTTTATTGAATCTATATCAGCATCTGGTTTCAAAGAAACAGAAATCAGCAAGGGTCATGAGATTTCACTTTGAAGGTGGAGTCATGGAAATTCTTGTTTCTAAATGATTCCATATATCTAGACCATAAAGCACTGCTGGGATTCTAGAGCTTTGCAGAAAAATTTGGTGTGGCAGCTGGCAGATGCTGGGGGACACTTTGAAATGGCAAGGTGCTAGAATTTCTGGACTTCCATTTCTAAGTGCCTCATGTAGGTGAAAATATTTTGGTTATAAGATTCACTGATGCACTTGTTATATCAAGAAGCAAGGATGGTGTTAATTGGCCAAGAATTTGCCCAATAGCATGGTCATAAACATAAGAGAGGACTGCATTTTCTCCATGTCTTTAGGGAAAGACTACAATGCTTCTCTCAGAGTAGAAGCAAGCCACATCCTTTTTTTCTCTGTGTGTAGTTGAAGACAGAGTTTTCTCCTATACTTTCAACTAAAATTTGGAAAGAAGGCCCCAGCAGTGAAAGCAAAGAAGCATCTCAGAAGGCAATATTGTTTAAAACATAAGGCTACTGGATCAGAGAGAAGGACAGACAATATAGTTTTGAGGACTGAAAAGGGAATAGGAGACCACTCCTTGCACAGGATACTCACTAATCAAATGCATCTTCACTCAGCTGCCTGTACTCATTGTTGAATGAAACACAAAATGATATCTTTCCCTTCTCCTAAGGAACTTCAAGCATTAAGTAACCATTATAGGAGACTCAGGACAATCTTCCTTGTGCACATGGAGCTAAGTTGCTGCTCATTACCTTCACACCAAAGGTGAGAGACAGATGATAGTCAACTGGCCTGAAAAGAATTAAAAATCAACACACATATGCACAAATGCCCCTTTGGGAAAGTTCCCAGGATAAGGCATGTCTAGCTGCTTTTGTGTTCTTTGAAATTTACTGGGGAATAACAAATGGGGATGAATCAATGGAATGAAGATCTGCAACTATGAATCATTCTGGGTTTGATACACACTGAGGCTCCAGTCAATTTGAAAAGAGGAAATGATCCCTGTTTTTTAAATTGGTAGAAGTCAAAGGCATGGATATTTCTCCCCTCATTTCCTACTCCTACAGGAATTCATTTTATGGCATTAGGTAATAACATTTTCTATTCCACTAATTTACTTCAGGGAGGAGGAAGAGCCATGAATGAGTCATGGCATGCCTGATGAGACCATTAAGTAGGCCAAAGTTCCATCAGTTTCCATGTCACTATAAACAACCATTAAGATAACATGGACAGCTGGTGATAATTTATCTTTGTTGGCCACTCCTAAAAAAGTGTCTCAAAATTGCTCTGATGGGATCTTAACTCTGTAAAACAGGGCAAAGAAGAAAACACAGAGAAGGTGTGATAAATTCTGGGTTTTAGCAGGGTTTAATTGAGCTGGAAACAGATTCACTGTCTTAATAAATAAGTCCCATGAACAAGTATATCAATAAAGCCTACCCAAGTGTTAGTCCTCTACTTCAAACACATCTTTCTACCAAGATCCTCAACATGAATCTGTACCGAGTCAGCCCAGTGCTGGCTTTTACATTCTAAAGCACAGCAATGCCAGTTTCAATCACTGAAGCACCATGATCTGAGTGCTGTACTATTCTCTTTCTAAACATAGCATCCAATGCAAAGGTGTAGCATGCTAAACTCTCAATAGAAAAAAAAAGAACATATATTATTTTAAAACTACAATTTGCTCACAGCTAGACCCACCTAGAAAAAATTATACATTTTCAAATGATATATGCATGACCACAGTTTTCTTACTGGAATCCAAATTAGGCAAATGCAATGTTTAAAGGAAGAGTATGAAACCCAGGACAGTCAATGATAGCCTGAGATCAGGACACCCTGTAAACACAGTCCAGAGACATTGACTTCTACCTTCAGGTTAGTGAGGGACTTCAAAGTAGCACAGGCTCCATCTGCCCCTCTTCAGATTTTTGTGTTGGTACCTTTGCACTCAGGGCATGGTGATCCTGACATATAGACCCTGGGAATTAGGAGCCACTTGACTGGGTCTCAGGTGCAAGCCTGCATCTCAGATCTGAAGGGCCAAATTGCCAATGGCAGGGATCCCTATGTATGGTTGAGGAATGTTTTCATGCAGTTGCTTTATTGGTGGTGGGACATCAATAAAGACATTGGATGAAGACCACATATTTTACAAGATTTGATCAGTTGCCTCCTATACCATTTCAGTTATTGGGAATGCTTTGACACTCTTTTAAATAATGGAACCTTCTGGGAATTTGCATCATGGACTCAATGTGTTCTCTCTCTTATCTCTCTGCACGTTCCCAAGTGAGGCTCACTAGCAGCAGCCCTGGACTTGGCGGAAGTCTCTAACACCTGCAGGTGTTTCTCCTTCTCCTTCACATGACCTCTCCACAGCCAGTTCTGGCCCCATTCATCCAGGATTGCAGTGATGACTCAGAACTGAAGTCATGAGGGTTGTGGTAATTCTGTGGCATTGAAAATGGAGATCCATTCTGGCCATTTACTTGTGTCACTTGTGCTGCCCACATTCCTGTGGTTCCAGTTGACCTTCATTTTCTTTGTGAAATACTTCATGAAGCATGGAGGCAAATTATCCTCTGGGGTGTACAGTTTGTTTAGGAGAGAGGTGGACCATCCTATAGATGACAGAAAAATACAGACCTCATAAATTAAAATGATAGGTAGTTTGGCACTTCAATTAGCATTGGTAAACTCTAAGAAGAGTTATTACACTAAAAGCTGTAGGATTTGGGTCACCAGAACTTTCAGGCATTACTGGAAATACACTTCACAGTCACTTTTGAGATGATGTGCCAGTGCTTTTTAAGGCAAAATAAGTATAGTCTCTGGCCAGGGTCCCCATAATTTTTCTGCATTTGGAAAACTGCTCTGAGGAAGCATGTCAAACCAAGCTATGATGCCATTATGGATATCAGAACTTTTGATGCTGAGCAGATAAAATATCCATATATCTTTCCATATCTGAGTGCTCAACAAGCCTAGAACAAAAATGAGTGAACCACAAAGCTACAAAGATACAGATTCATACTATTTATTCTGCTGCAAGATGCAACAAACCTGGCTGAAGAGACAGCATGCTGTATGACCCATGTTTCTTGACACTCTAGAAAGGGCAAAATTATGGTCAGAAGAGGAGGTGCACAAGATGAGACTCAGGAGGTTCCTGAGTATAGGAGAATCTGTCCACATGGAGTTTGGGGGAAATAACCTTCCTGTGCTTTGTTGTGCTCAGAAACTCCTTGATTACATCTTGTGCAGACATTTGTGGATGCCTTAGTCTTCTAGGCCTGATGGATATTAATTCATAATCCAGCTTCTTTCCCCAAGTTAGGTGAGGAACTGAAAATTGCAAGATTATATTCAGGACTTGGTTTTCCTCACAACCATCCTCTATCCTGATGCTGCTCTAGAGACCTAACAAGAGTCCTTATTAAAGCAAAGACCTTCTTATCACCCTAAACATTCTTCAAGATATAGACAGCCCTTGCTAAGAATCATAGTCAACCATCTAATGTTAGCATTAAAGATGTACTTACCACCATTATTGCTTACTAAATATTAGGATTTGAGAAACTCTGCACCAGGAACTGGGGCTAAAGACCAAATTTGTTTCTTTGTTTTTATTATTTTAGATCATGTAATCTGGAGCAATAATGAGCATATTTCTCATAAAGGAAAAATGAATTAATCGCATGGCAGAAGCTATGACCCAGATTTCTCAGTGTTGAGATGAGAAATTACAGATCAATCAAAGACAAAGTCAGAGTGATACTCGGCATAAGGATCAGAATCCAGGGACTGCATATCAGTATTTTATCATGTTTAAATTCATACATGCATGGATCATTCCACCTAAAATCAGTTACAATTGGGTGGGGCATGTGGATGAGAACACACTTATACACATCTTTTCATTTTCAGTATTGCTTGAGGATCAAGATGCAATGGGCATATTCAGCTGTCAGAAAAAAAGATATTAATATCACTCTATAGATGCTGTAGTATGGATTCTATAATAGAATTACAGTTCACAGTACAGCTAGTATATCAGTTTTGGATCCTGTAATATGAGTATTACATTATGATGAATAACTTATTGCAGATATTATATTACCTTGAGATGCTTTATCATTGATAATATTTTTGTATAAAGGACTACAGGTAGGCTACTATATTTGTTATAGATGCTATAGCACACATCTTCCAATATCCAAGGTATATGGAAGCTATTATATTAAGTGCTGTACTATGGATAATGTACAAGTATTAAAAGCTCAGGGAATTTATAAATTTATATTTATATTTGTACTTTCTGTAGTATGAGTATTACATCAATATTAAAGGGCACAGGGCAACAATCACATCAGTTTGAGATGTAATAGTATATATATCACATTAGTATTGAAGGCCACAGATAAATATTTATGTCACATTTAGAAGCTCAAGTATACATATTGTGTTAGGATTAAAGTAAACATGGTAGTTAATGCATTAATTGTAATACTATATCATGAATATCTTAGTAGCTTAATGGCTACAGTGCAGATATTTGATTAGCTTAAGGTTGTATAATATAAAATTTATGCTAACCTTAAATGCTACAGAGCACCTGTTTATTGGTTTTAGATATTATATTGAGTATTAAATAAATATTAAAATTCACAAGGAACTTTTTATATTGGTTTCAGGGTTTATGTAAAGGATGTTATAGAGTAAGATTAAAGGTCATAGAACATACATTTCATTGGCTTTAGAAACCATAATATGCATGTCATATTCATATTTAAAAGTACATGGACCTAGTATAATAGTTTTAGATTCTAGATAGGAATAGCACATTTGATTTAAAGACTACAACACAGCTTCTATATTTAGAGTGGATACTATAGTTTGGATACTATATTTGAGTCCTCTGAATGTCCATTTTTGATGTTGTCCATTTTTGATGTTGTAATAAGTGAATTACATTAATACTAAAGAGCACATAACAGCTCTTTATCAGGTTTTATGCCCGTGTATGGATATATCAGTTATATTCTGTTACATTTGGGGGCCATGGTAGGGATATTGCATTAATGCTGAAGTCCACAGGGTAGCTATTATATATGTTTATATGTCCACTATGAAAATTATAATCATTTTTAAGGGACAAGGGGGTCAACTGCATTAGTTTAACATGGTAGTGTAAGAATTTCTTTATTACTAAAGACCACATAGTAGCAATTGCATTAAAAGGACACAATTTTATCATATTCTTATTAAGGGTCCCAGGAGAGACAGTTATTTTTTAGGATTAGATTATATAGAATGGAAATCATATTATTATTAATGATCAAAGATAACAATTATAGCACTTTTTAATGCTGTGGTATAAATGCAATATTAATAGTGAAAGACCACAGGACAGTCTCTTTATTAGTTTAAGAGGGCACATTTTCCATATTATATAAACTTGAAAGTAATCAAGGAAACTATTAATTTTGGATCCAAAATAATTGATAATGTTATTATTAAAAGCCACAAGACATTTGCTATAATGGTTATAAATGCTAACATATAGCATTTAGTGCATACTAAGGATATTGTAAGAAATATACTTTCTATGGTGTTTGCATCTTCTATGAACTTACTAAACTTTATGACATGAGTAGTTCCATCAATCTGGGTAGCCTGTATAGCATGATTAGGTGCTCTGGACTATACAAACATTAGACTTATTATTGACCCACATGCTCAACCATCCCTTGGTCCCAGCCTGTTCCACTGGGCTTTCTGGGGGCTAAGAGTATGCAGCAGGAGCCAGATGAGTGGGTTGTCAGCTTAAAAGGTGCGGCCAACAGAGCACAGCACCACCTAGAGGGCCTGGGTGGACGTGCAGGCTGTCAGGCTTCAATGAGATCCCTTGTCCTGCCTGGACATGGAAGGATTTATCATAAATGGGGCTCCATATCGCTTACAGCCTGATTCATCATCACCCAGGCAACAAGGATAAAATCACTTTTTCAAAGACACAAGATCCTGGCACCTGCTCCAATGGTCTATCCTTTTACCCTCACAGCTGAGACACAGCATGTATTGAATGTGGGTTTGAAGTGGCCAGGAGCAGAATGGTTTCTGGTTGCCATGGGAACATTGAAGCCACTGTGTCCTCAGGCCACTCCTCTGTTACCTCAGGGGGAATTTAGGGTGCAGGCACTATGTTGCTGGAGCCACTCATCAAAGATCATGTTGCCCAAGGCTTTACACTCTGGGGAGAGCAACCAAGTGCCTTCTCCTACCAGAGCTTAGAAAGCCCTGGCCCTTCACAACTTAACTGACCAATGCATGCTCCATCACCTTTGATTAGAGGATTTCTCCCACGTATGGCTCTCATGTCACAGGAGAAAGGTTTCTGAATTTTTACGTATTCTGAGAGGAACTGAATGCAACTGAATGAATGAAGGATCAAGGATAGGACTTTCAGCCACTTATCTGTCTGTAATGAATCTTGAGAGTAATAACTGAAAACATAATGAGAAGAAGATTGAAACTTCATGAGGAATGTTTTCTTTTTGCCACAATGTTTTGGATCTGGGATCCCAGACCCCAAGAGCCATCACCACATGCCTTTGCCTGTATACATCACCCAACAGCGTCTGGCTAAATTGTTGAAGCACTGCCTCACTGAGGGTAAAAGGGTTACCACAGGAGGCAAAACTTCCTTACCTCACCCATTCCTGAAATGATGGCTAGGATCAAGCACCGGAATTGGCTTGTGCATTATGCAGAGCTCTCTGCTGTTTAGAAGTTTTCAAAGAAAATGCCAAAAGGAAAATTAAGAAACAAATATTCTATCGAGGAAAGAGTCAGAAGATTGTGAATGTAATGACTAAGTATTCATGTGTGAATGGTCCCTAATATCTCCATTCGTAGTCACCAATTGAGCATTTTCGCAATCCCACATAGTCCTGCCTCTGCCCCTGCTCCTGGTATCCTTGGATCTCTGATATAATTTTGTGCTCACAGATCAATCAGCTACAGCCGGTTTCACTCTTAAATGAAGAGGAGTAAAATCTTTCCTTCAGGACACAACAATAGACCTTGGGTATTGATATGCAAAAAAGTCCCTTGGTGGATTGTTGTGAACAGAAGAATTAAGAATTTTTTAGCTTTCTGAACAGAACCAGCTCCAAGTCCCAGAGCCAGCATGGTGAGATCCAGACCGCAAGCAGCTTCAGGGACCAGGACAGGGCAGCCAGGGACTTCCCCAAGCAGCCCAGCCCCCTCTGGTGGGAGGCACCTTTCAAGGCTAGCCTCTCGGAGCAGACCGCACAGTGAGAGCATTTCTACACAGAGCCAGTCACAAGTCCCCAAGCCAATGGAGAGTTCTGACCACCAGGCAGCCTTTGGGATCAGGGCAGGGCAGCCAGAGGCTTCTCCAGGTGGCCCAGCCCCCTCTGGCAACAGGCTCTTTCCACGGGGTGATCCAAGATGGCGGACTAGAGGGTGACTGCATCTCCAGTCGCTCCAGAACCCAGGATTCAAGAAGAGGAGGCATTGAGAGACTCAGACTAAAATAGAGGCATGGGTAAGTCTCCCCCACCGAGTGAAGCTTGGCCTGGATGGCAGGCATGGATAGGGGCAGTTTATCAGAGTAGGGCACTGCAGCTAGAGTCTTCCACAGATAGCCTTACACACTCCGGTGGTGGGCTCCTCCCAAACGGCCAGCTGCGTGGTGCAGGCCCCCCAGTGAGAGCCTCTATGCACAGAGCCAGATCCAAGGCCTGGAACCAGTAGCAGGCTAGGGGCAGCTTTGTTCAGAAGCACTGCATTATCAAGTTACTCCAAGACTTCAGGTTACTGAAGTCTGGGAGGTGATACACTGGAAATCTACAGGGACACTATAAGCCAATAGAGGAAATCTGCAATATCTCAGAGTCCCACTGACATCTGACCAATATGAGAAAACAAAGGAAGAAAATGTCCCAAACAAACCTAGATACTATATCAATAAAACCCTATGACAGCACAGCAGAAGAAATGTCAGAAAGGGGGTTCAAAATGTACATAATTAAAACAATCAGGCAAGCAAACAAGGAGATGAAAGAGCAAATGCAGGCATTGAAGTAGGAGATGAAAGAGCAAATGCAGGCATTAAATGATCACACCAATTAACAGTTAAAAAAGCAAATATGGGAAGCAAGAGATCATTTCAATAAAGAGTTAGAGATACTGAAAAAAAAATCCTTGAAATTAAGGAAACAATGAACCAAGTTAAAAACTCCATAGAAAGCATAACCAATAGAATAGAACACCTGGAAGACAGAAACTCAGACATTGAAGACAAAATATTTAATCTTGAAAACAAAGCTGACCAAACAGAGAAGATGGTAAGAAATCATGAACAGAATCTACAAGAACCATGCGATATCATGAAAAGGCCAAATGTAAGAATTATTGGGATTGAGGAAGGCTTAGAGAAACAAACCATAGGAATGAACAATCTATTCAAAGAAATAATATCAGAAAATTTTCCAAATCTGAAGAACGAAATGGAAAACCAAGTACAAGAGGCTTATAGGACACAAATATGCAAAATTACCACAGACCCACACCAAGGCACATTTTTAAGAAAATACCTAACATACAAAATAAAGACAGACTTTTAAAGGCCATGAGAGAAAAGAAGCAAATTACATTCAGGGAGAGGCCAATAAGAATATCAGAAGATTTTTCAATCCAGACCCTAAAAGCTGGAAGGACCTGGAGCAACATTTATCAATCCCTGAAAGAAAATGGATGCCAACTAAGAATCTTATATCCAGCAAAACTTACTTTCAGATTTGACGATGAAATAAGATTCTTCCATGATAAATAAAAGCTAAAGGAATTTACAAAAAGAAAGACAGCATTACAGAACATTTTCAGCAAAATATTCCATGAGGAAGAGATGAAAAACAATGATGCAAATCAGCAACGGGAGGAACTAGCCTAAAGGAATAGCCAAATAAAAGAGAAATCAAATCATGTCAAAAAACAAAAATGAGTCAAATGATTGGGAATACAAATCATATCACAATAATAACACTGAATGTTAATGGCCTGAACTCATCAATCAAAAGACATAAACTGGCAGATTGGATTAAAAAGAAAAATCCAACAACATGCTGCCTGCAAGAGACTCATCTCATAGAAAGAGACACCCATAGACTAAAGGTGAAAGGATGGGAAAAAACATTCCATGCACACGGACACAGCAAAAAAGCTGGAGTATCCATCTTCATTTTAGATAACGTGGATTTCAAGCCAAAACTAGTCAAAAGGGAAAAGAAGGACATTACATACTGCTTAAGGGAAGCATAAAACAGCAAGACATAACAATCATAAATATCTATGCCCCGAACATTGGCTCATCCACGTACGTCAAACAAATCCTTCTTAATTCCAGAAATCAAATAGACCACAACACAATAATACTAGGCGATTTTAACACACCTCTCTCACCACAGGATAGATCTTCCAAACAAAAATCGAATAAAGAAACCATAGATCTCAATAACACAATCAACAATTTAGACTCAATGAACATATATAGAAAAAACAATCCAACAATGAATGAATACACTTTCTTCTCATCAGCACATGGATCCTTCTCTAAAATAGAACATATTTTATGCAACAAAGCTACTCTTAGCAAATACAAGAATATAGAGTTACTACCTTGTACTCTATCAGATCATAATGGAATAAAATTAGAAATAAATGACAGAATAAAAAACAGAAATTTCTCCAATACCTGGAGATTAAATAATACACTATTATATGATGAATGGATAACAGAAGACATCAGGAAGGAAATAAAAAAATTCTTAGAAGTAACTGAGAACAAAGACACATCATATCAAAATTTCTGGGACACTGTGAAAGTAGTGCTTAGAGGAAGATTTATTTCATGGGGCGCATTAAACAAGAGAATTAGAAATCAACAAATAAACGATTTAACAGTACAGCTCAAAGCCCTAGAAAAAGAAGAGCAGAACAACACCAAAAGTAGTAGAAGAAAGGAAATAGTTAAAATCAGAGCTGAAATCAATGAAATTGAAACAAAATAAACAATCAGAAAAATTAACAAAATAAATAGTTGGTTCTTTGAAAAAATGAACAAAATTGATAAACCCTTAGCCACACTAACAAAGAGAAAGAGGGAGAAAACTCAAATTACTAAAATTCGGAATGAACAAGCAAATATCACAACAGACACGAGTGAAATACAAAACATAATTAGAAGCTCTTTTGAAAACCCATACTCCAACAAAACAGAAAACCTCGAAGACATCAACAAGTTTCTAGAGACATATGAATTACCTAAACTGAACGAGGAAGACATACACAACTTAAATAAATGAATTTCAAGCAATGAAATAGAAGAGGTCATCAAAAGCCTACCAACAAAGAAAAGTCTGGGACCAGATGGGTTCTCAGCCGAGTTCTAAAAAACCTTTAAAGAAGAGCTCATTGCAATACTCCTCAAAGTATTCCATGAAATTGAAGAGGAGGGAACCCTCCCAAACTCATTCTATGAAGCCAATATTACCCTGATACCTAAACCCGACAGAGACACATTGAGGAAAGAAAATTTCAGACCAATATCCTTAATGAACATCTACACAAAAATTCTCAACAAAATTTGAGCAAATCACATTCAAAAATATATTAAAAACATAGTGCACCACAATCAAGTGGGTTTCATCCCAGGGATGCAAGGTTGGTTCAACATCTGGAAATCAATAAATGTCATTCACTATATCAACAGACTTAAAGTTAAGAATCACATGATTATTTCAATAGATGCAGAAAAAGTATTTGATAAAATAGAGCATTCCTTCATGCTCAAAACAATAGAAAAAATTGGGGAAGTTGGAAAATTCCTAAAGATTGTAAAGGCCATCTACACTAAGCCCAAGGCCAGTATCATTCTAAATGGTGAAAAACTGAAAGCATTCCCCCTAAAAACTGGAACAAGGCAGGGATGCCCTCTTTCACCACTTCTATTCAACATCATCCTTGAGACACTTGCCAGAGCAATTAGACAAACAAAGAAATTAAAAGGATGTGAATTGGAAAAGAAGAACTCAAATTATACCTGTTTGCTGATGACATGATCATATATGTAGAGGAACTTGGAAATTCCACCAGAAAACCTTTAGATCTCATAAGTGAATTCAGTAAAGTAGGAGGTTACAAGATCAATGCTCATAAATCCAATGCATTTTTATACATAAGTGATGAATCTTCAGAAAGAGAAATTAGGAAAACTACCCCATTCACAATAGCATCAAAAAAAAAATAAAATAAAATACTTGGGAATCAATCTCACAGAAAAAGTGAAAGACCTCTACAATGAGAACTACAGAATTCTAAAGAAAGAAATTAAAGAAAACCTTAGAAGATGGAAAGATCTCCCATGTTCTTGGATAGGCAGAATTAATATTGTCAAAATGGCCATACTACCTAAAGTGCTATACAAATTCAATGCAATTCCAATTAAAATCCCAATGATGTACCTTGCAGAAATAGAGCAAGCAATTATGAAATTCATCTGGAAGAATAAAAAATCCAGAATAGCTAAAGCAATCCTCAGTAGAAAGAGCGAAGCGGGGGGTATCACAATACCAGATCTTCAACTCTATTACAAAGCAATAGTAACAAAAGCAGCCAGGCATTGGTACCAAAATAGACAGGTAGATCAATGGTACAGAATAGAGGACATGGACACAAAACCAAATAAATACAATTTTCTCATACTAGACAAAGGGGCCAAAAATATGCAATGGAAAAAAGATAACCTCTTCAACAAATGGTGCTGAGAAAGCAGGAAAACTATATGCAACAGAATGAAAGTAAACCCCTATTTCTCACCCTACACAAAACTCAACTCATAATGGGTCAAGTATCTTGGAATCAGACCAGAGACCCTACATCTTCTAGAAGAAAAAGTAGGTCCAAACCTTCAACTTGTTTGCTTAGGATCAGACTTCCTTAACAGGACTCCCATAGCACAAGAAATAAAAGCAAGAATCAACAACTGGGATAGATTCAAACTAAAAAGCTTTCTCTCAGCAAAGGAAACTATCAGTAATGTGAAGAGAGAGCCTACAGAGTGGGAGAATATCTTTGCCACTCATACTTCAGATAGAACACTAATTTCCAGAATCTATAAAGAACTCAAAAAACTCTACACCAAGAATACAAATAAGCCAATCGACAAGTGGGCTAAGGAAATGAACAGACACTTCACAGAAGATATACAAGCAATAAACAGATATATGAAAAAATGTTCAACATCTCTATTAATAAGAGAAATGCAAATCAAAACTACCCTAAGATTTCATTTCACCCCTATTAGATTGGCGATTATACAGAACACAAGCAACAATAGGTGTTGGCGAGGACGAAGCAAAAAAGGTACACTCATACATTGCTGGTGAGACTGCAAATTAGTGCAGCCACTCTGGAAAGCAGTGTGGAGATTCCTCAGAAAGCTTGAAATGGAACCACCATTTGACCCAGCTATCCCACTCCTTGGCCTATACCCAAAGGACTTAAAATCAGCATACTACAGAGATACAGTCACATCAATGTTCATTGCTGCTCAATTCACTATAGCCAGATTGTGGAACCAACCTAGATGCCCTAAGTTCATGAATGGATAAATAAACTCTGGCATATATATACAAAGAAATATTACTCCACCAGGAAGAATGATAATATTATGGCATTTGCAGGCAAATGGATAAAATTGGAGAATATCATGCTAAGTGAGATAAGCCAATCTCAAAAAACTAAAGGATGAATGATCTCGCTGATAAGTGGATGAGGACATATAATTGGGGGTGGGAGGGGTTAGCGTTAGTGTTAGGGTTAGGTTTAGGGTTAGGAATAAGGAGAGTGGTAAGAATGGAGAAAAGAAGGACTGTATTGAGGGAAAAGAGGGGTGGGAGGAGTGGGGGGAAGGGAAAAAATAATGAATCAAACATCATTGCTCTATGTAATTTTATGATTACACAAATGGTATGCTTTGACTCCATGTAGAAATAGAGAAACAACATGTATCCCATTTGTATACAATAAAAAAATTCTAATAGTTTCACTAAGAATTATTTTGAATTATCTATGTATATAATTGCATAACATGAAAATAATTAATTTTATTTCTTCTTTTCTGTTCAATATAGCTTTTTTCTTTTTTGTCCTTGCTTTATTTTATTGTAAGTTACTTCTAGTATGATGTATTACAGAAGTAGTGATAGCAGAAATCTTTATCTTAGTTGATGTTTGTTTCATAATTTTAGATATAGTGTATCAGGCTTTGGATATACCCTTGTATTTATAGTGTGCAGTTGTTTTTTTTTTTTAAGGTGTACATGGACATAATACCTTTATTTTGTTCATTTATTTTTATATGGTGCTGAGGCTTGAACCCAGTGCCTCACACATGCTAGGCAAGTACTCTATCACTGAGCTAAAACCCATCAAATAGGGGTGACAGGAGATGGAGAAAAACACAGAGACAAAGAAAACAGAGATATTTCTAAACAAAGCTGGGGCCAGGTGGGAATCTGCCCTCTGATGGAGAACAGTGACCTAAAACCAGCTCCAAAAGTTTACTATAGAGGGTCTCATAATCAGGAAGTTTAACTATAGGGACATTGTTAATTGTTCAAGGCTTATGAGTTATTAAGAAGCTTCTTTGTGCTCTAAAAAGCTAGAGGTAGAAACATTTTTACAGCTATCCTACTGTTACAATGCTAGGAATATCCTGCTATTATTCTGCTACACCCAGGAGGCCCACTGTACTGAAACATCAGATAACTCTTAGCGTCAGAGCTGTCAGAGATAAATGTCAAGTCTGTCAACATCTTTGGTTTTTGGCAAGGAATGTTTCTCGGGCTTGGCTTTTACCAATACAATAGGATTCGTTAGTAACTGGGGGTTCATCCGCTTTCCAAAATAAACCATATATTTCATGCACACAAAAAAAGAATTTCTTAGACATTGTTTGACTCCTTCATGATTGCTTCTCTGCATATTTTCACAAAGTAAGACCGTGGTGATCAAGCTTGTACCTCAGAGATTCCGTTCCTGTGCTGGTGATGTAGCCCATCACGTAGAGTGACTGCCTCGCATGCTTGAAACACGGGTTTGAGTCCCCAGCACTGTGGGATTGTGGAAATAACAAACAAACAAACGAAATCAACTCTGAACCTCTCAACCTTCCATCCTCTCCCCTTTTCCTTTTCTTTTCTCCTCTAGTCACAAAAGGAATCAACACTCTGAAACAGCACCAGATTCACATACAACGCATTTCCACTGATACCTTGCAGCAGGCAACCGCACTCCAAGAGGGCAGTGCTGCCCAGTCACCTGCATTCTTCAGAGTACTTGTTCCATGAACTCACACTACTCTCTTTAGGACAGAGATCACAGGTCTCTCAAGAGTATGCTTATGAGGATAATTCTTCATCACCTTCTTCAACTGTGCATTTTGCACCAGGTTTCAGTGGAAGAAAATTCAAAATGACAACCGCACTTGTACCTGGCACTCTCCAGGCTTCTTGGACACACTCCCACATTCTCTGCCAAAGAAGGGGACTTCCTCACCTGAGCACTTTCCATGTGTACCTCAATGTCAACTGGAAAACCAAGAGATGAACACGAAAGACAGCTGCTCTTGTCCCTGGAGTTTCTCTGACACTTTTGCTTTGCAGATGATTTCTTGGTGAATAATGTTAGGATTTGGGGCTGAATCGAATTAAGCCTGTACTGATAGCATTTAGGAGGATCACAGGGGATTTACAACTGACTGTCCCAATACCATTTTGTTATGGGGCGCAATTTAAGAATAGACTGATCACCACTGAAAAGTCCAAATTTGAGAGTCCTCATTAAGCCTGCCAGCTGCCTATCTCACACAATGCCCCAAAAAATGGCTATTGGTAGAACAGCCCTGACCACAGTGTTGTAGGTGTTCTTATACCAAAAATCACATTAATCATAAGTGCCTGTTGCTATGATTTGAAATTACACATTAACATCATGAGATCATCGACAGAGGGGGAAGTGGGTTAAAATGAAACTTACCTAGGTACAAAGTAAAGAATGGTTGCTAACATCCACAAAATTACTGTTTACATGGTACATGTTTAGGAGCAATGGGAATCAAAAGAGAGCAATTCTTTACTACATAGGAGTTGCCATTGTATATTATTGAAAATGTCACACCAAGTAACTTATGATGGGCACAGAGGCGGGGTGTTCCCATGGGAGAAGCTTATTTCCTACATAACATGGAGTCTCAGAGCAAAATGGAGTCTGTTTAGTCATTTCCCTTAGAGTCTGGCCTGTAACATTCTCATGGAGCCAGATATGTCAGCCCATCACATTCCCCACTGGTTTTTTTGTACATAATCAAATCATTGATTTATTAGTAGTGTATAGGTGATTATAGTGAGTGTGCAACACCATTAGCTTAACAGACTGGTTTTTATCTCTAACATATTTAAGTCCAAATCTGTTTGTGTACTTAAAATTTTGAAATTCTGATTTCCAGTAATCAGTGCAGTGGTTCCTATAGCTGTGGAACCCATTATACATATTTCCACTAGGAGGGGGAACTAATACAGGGGATGCTTGTTTAGATATTAGCCCCATATTTTCCTTTTATCCCTCTCCATCATAATAGTATACAGAATTTAGCCCATTTGGCAATCTCAAAATGTTGAACGGTTAAGCACAGAGTTATTCCTGACATAGTCCAAGCAAGAGAAAAAACACAATTAACATTTTTTCAGTCTTATGTTTAGATGGTGGTTGGGGTCTCTGAGGACTGTCCATTTTTCTGTTGTCTTGACTCACATGTGATGAGTCCATGTTGTGAGTAAGGTCCCTTCAATTTCAGCCACGTGATAGTCCTTTCTGGACCAATTTGATGTAGACAGTCTTCTGACTGAAATAGGTGTTGGAAATCAGTGGTCTCTTGGGGCTGGTTTTCTTATAAGTTGAATCTGTTACAGAGACTTAACAACAGGTTAGAAAAGGAGCAGCTTCTTGGTAAGGGTGGAGGAAGGGCTCTGGAAGCATTAACCTTTTAATCTCTCAGAGGTCAATTGCCTCCAACTTTCTAAGTCAATACTGGTCCTTATTTTTGTGATTTAACCCAATTTACCTATCTATATTGACTGTCTTTAAAATTCTTATTATTACTCCTGTAATTTTAGGGGCTTTTTTTTGCTGTAAGAAAAAAGGGTGAAGACCACTCTTGCTGCTTCAAGCTGAGAGGGGGTGATGTGGGGTGGGGCAAGCAGTAAAAAGTTCCATTCTAGGGGCAAAAGTCTTGTTCTATGAAAGAAAAAAAAAACCATGAGTGCAAAATAAATAGCATCTGGAACATGTCAATGAATATCATGAAGCTGATAGAAATGAATAATCTCTTACCAGGAGGTGGAAGACCTGAGAGGTTGTTCCCATAAAAAGGCCTAACAAAGCTTAACAAGTCTGGAGAGGATAAGCCCTCAATTGTAAATCTTTAACACTGTCGGAGTTATCAGGAATGTAAGCACAATATTTAGTTAAGTTACTTAATGTCACCTGATTTTTGTAAAATTTTTTTTACTGGCATGATCTTTTTATTTAGTAGAGATCCCTTTATTCTTGTTACTTAGAGTTAGATACTCATACTAGCAAACATTAATTAAGTCTACCTGTACTGGAGGTTAGATGATCTGTAGGCCTTAAACTGAATAAAAACTTATAACTCTGGCAGTTTCTCTTGATAGTTATCAGGCATTTTTGTCTAAGAATCTTTTTTGTTACCTCTATTCTTACTTATTTTGAGGGGGGGCTACTACAAGTGTACATCTAAAGTTACATTAAAATAACTCTTGTTTAGTTTTTAAAATATCCAGGAATGACTGTGTTTTGGTTTTAACTGTTTTGCTAGGTGTTTAAGACAAGCTGGTCAAATTGACCTTGTTCCTATCTGCTTTTAAGAGTCAGCTGAGTTCCCACAGGGGTCACTCTTGGGGAACTTGAGAGCAGCTTCTTAGCTCCTTTAGTGCCATTCACCTGGTAGGGTCTCCTTGATGAGGTGGCTTCCTTTGGAAGCATTAGGGATGGCTCCCTTTCCCAAGGACCCTCCTCTGCAGCAGGTGCACTGATTGGCTTTTCATTCTCTAGTGGTCTCATTAATCTCCCTGATTAGAAGGTTGTGTGGCCCAGAGTTGCAAAGCTCCTTAGAGAAGTTGTCTTGTTCCCTGGGTTTAGGCTGACTCTGAGGGCAAGAACCAAATATTTATTTTCTTGACCCCTTTATTTTAATCTCAGTCTTTAGGTTTTGATCTTAAACATACAGCAAGTCAGTTTCACCAGTTATACAGTAAGAGTACTGGGTTTTAAATTTAATGTCTATGACTTTATAGTTATTTATTAATTTTTATTAAACTGGGGTCTATATTATCTGTTCTATAGGTGATGACTTATTATCACAAATTAATTTAGATTGTTCTTGAAGTAGTACCTCTGTAAAACATTAATCAGTCAAAAGTTACAGAGTTTATAAGGAAAACACAAAATGGAATTGACAATAGTAAAAACATATTTAGTTGTGTGATAGCTATCTTAAATTTTGGTTGAGCTATATATTATATTCCGTGTTTGAGATCACAGTAATTTTTATAACAAAAAATCAATCTTTAGAATATAACTTATGAGCTGAAGTCTGACTTATTTTGGAGTCACTGTAACATGTAGTAAGGTAGGAAGCAGAGCCTTATCTCAGATAAGGCAGAGCTCTTCGTAAATCTTAGGTAAAGCAGTCTAGTTCTGAAGCTGATCTTTATCTTTTTTAAAATATCTTTTTATAAAGTTTACATATATTGTTTCCTAAGTCTATATGAATGTTAATTAACACAGTATGATATTACACCTAAAACATGAATCAAAGAAAGCTGAGAGAGCTTTTAACTTTCCTTTTGTTTTGTAAAGAGGCAAAATGTTTTTCCTGTTTTATGATATTAACTTTTAAACAGATCAGACTCTCATTATCTCTTAGAAATACATTTACATTTTTATCCTAGTGCAGAAGGTAACATAAGTTTCAGGTCCAGTTACAGAACACTAAATGATATAAATAAATCCCCAATAAAATTTCTTATTCTGAATAAGTTTAAAATTACCATTACAACTTTAGATGGAGAACACCAGCTTGATAAAATGTTCTTTTAAACCTTTTAAAGACTTGTATATCTGGAAGATATGAACACATGTAATATATGAATAAGAATAATAGAATCATAATTACATTGATATTTTTCTATTAAGCATGTTTAACTTTTAAAGAAAATTTAGACTTTGTAATGTAGTACAACACTCTAACAGTTGGTGTTTAACCAGAATTGTACAAACCTCTAATTTTTAAGACTAGTTGCTCTAGAGAATAAAGCATAACAGATATAATGTTAAGAGTAAATTAATGCTTTCAGAATTATTGGTCATTTTAGCATATAGACTGAAATTTGGTTTATATCAGTACATTAATATTTGACCTTAGGAAAAAACCTTGAATAGTTTTAACTCTTGTGTTACTTACATACACATGTAAATCTTTTAAAATTTACTCTTAATTAACATTTTTAATCACTTAGACACTCTTGTTGTTTATTTAGATGTATTACAGCCTTATTTTATCACATAAAGGCTTTTTTATCTAGAAACATTTTTATGAAATATATTTTTATATCTTAAACCTTGTAATGTTTTTATCTGTTCATCCCCTTTTAAAATTTATATTCTGAAACAACCTTTAAAAATTTCTGAATTCAGATAAATTACTCCATTTTAATCTGATGAAATACTTTGTTACTTACAGAACTCTATTTAAATACAGTTGAAACTTTTGGACCCTTTTTATAGAATAATTAGACTTTTAGTAATCATGTTTTCAGTGATAACATAAAGTAAATTTAAACCCTTTTTTTATTTACCAATTTATGAAAACACCAAAAATGTTTTAAGTCTTTAACAAACACACCTATGATCAATCACATATATGTTAAATCTAATTTGGTTACTTTTTAAAAGCCAAGTTATCAGAGAATTGTATTGAGCCATATCAGTCATTTCTTTCCTATTGAAGAAAAACCTAGAAACAATGGATATTAGACATTTTATAAAATTATTATTTTATGTATTTTTTGACCACATGGAAACAAAGCTGTGTTAGTAACTTGAAAGCCATATTTTTGTTTACCCAATTTAAAAACCTTTTAAATCATGTGAATCAAAAATATTTGGATCCATTTTTTAAAATTTTAATTTATGAGCTCATATGTCAATTTTGGTACCAAATATATGTAGACATCACAATACACTGATGTACATATACATAAAATAAACAGATGGACAAAGACCTTATAGCTTATTTCTTAAAACTCATTAGACTGAGAGTTAACCCTTGAAAAATGGCCTCTGAATGAAACAGCATTAAGAAAATCTTTATATTTGGATAAAATAGGTCTGATTAAAAATTAACCTAGGTGCACCAGATCAAAATTATGAACTCATAAACAATAGGATTTTAAAAGTCCTTTTGACCTCCATCCTGAGATGAAAAAGAATTAAGAGAATATAGACAAAGTTATGCTGACCCTTCCTGAAGGAGCTTCCCAAAGAGACAGCAAGGGAGCTGCTTCCATTAGTCTCCTGGGAGAGTCCCCTCAGGTTGGGGTCATGTTCTAAGCCAGCTTTTTGGTCTCTTGGATAGCAGCCATAAAAATTTTAGCCTGGCATTTTGGTGGACCAACTCCAATAGTTGGAAGCCCCAATTGGCAGCAGTTTACATTTTAATGTGAGCTTTAGTGAACATGGTTAAAAACCTTTTTAACCTTTTTTTTTTTCCAAATTTGACAATGAAACATTTGATCAGGATGTTCAGGCTGCCCAAAGACAATTTGGTGGTCCCCTGAGAAGGCCATCTGACCTCAAAAATTGGTCATTCTCTCTCACAGAATTTAGAGAGCAAAAAGACATCACAGCGGGTTCCGTAGTCACTAGCTCTCTTCTGAAATTCCTGGAAATTAGTTAACATGCTCTGGAGGGAAGTACATGACTGACATGAGGGAGACTGACCCATGCTTACACTTAAGGGCAACAACAACAAAAAAATGGAAAAGGACAAACACAGAACAGATAAAACACCAAAGACACAGATAAGTGGCCACTCCAGATTCCAGACCAAAGGAACTGAGCAACGTCTTGCCAGTCCCAGACTCTGGAAGTACTGCTGCGTCCAGCCTTCCTCACAGTCCCCAGATGCAGATACACCAGAAACAGACTTACCGGTCCCCCAGGGGTGCAGTAACAGGTGAGTCTCTCAGAGAATTTAGTTTAGTCCTGGCACGGGGCTCCACAGACCGTGCAACCTGGGTCGGAGGAACGTCTCTCAGAGGCCTTCCCCTAGGAGCAACGTTGTGACCTCTGCCCTCCACAGGAGTTTCCAGGTCAGTGGTGAGTGGTGGTTACCCACCAGGCAGCGAGGATCTCGCTGGGGACTCCAAATGTTATGGGGTGCAGCTTGATCTGGTGCACCTAGGTTAACTTTTAATCAGACCTATTTTATCCAAATATAAAGATTTTCCCAGACTGATCACCACTGAGAAGTCCAAATTTGAGAGTCCTTATTAAGCCAGCCAGCTATCTCACACAATGTCCCAAAAAATGGCTATTGAGAGAACAGCCCCGACAACAGGGTTGTAGGGGTTCTTATACCAAAAATCACATTAATCATAAGTGTCTGTTGCTATGATTTGAAATTACACATTAACATCATGAGATCATCGACAGAGGGGGAAGTGGGTCAAAATGAAACTTACCTAGGTACAAAGTAAAGAATGGTTGCTAACATCCACAAAATTACTGTTTACTTGGTACATTGTTTAGGAGCAATAGGAATCAAAAGAGAACAATTTGTTACTACATAGGAGTTGCCATTGTATATTATTGAAAATGTCACACCAAGTAACTTATGATGGGCACAGAGGCGGGGTGTTCCCATGGGAGAAACTTATTTCCTACATAACATGGAGTCTCAGAGCAAAATGGAGTCTGTTTAGTCATTTCCCTTAGAGTCTGGCCTGTAACATTCTCATGGAGCCAAATCTGTCATCCCATCACAATTTTAGCTCCACTTTCAAGAGGTATGGAGCCCTTTAATACACTTTTGTTAATATTGATTGACGTCCTCAAGAGATGCAGTGTAGAATTGGGTGTGGCATAAAAACAACTCGGAATGTGAGTTGTTCTCATGTTTACCACTGATCTGGGAATTAATGAATTGTGCTTTTGGGGGTAAAGAATCATACAAGAGCCCATGTTTGCAAGAAATCACACTGGAAGAAGGAAATCAGAGACATTAGGCATATGGCATGTTGTTGGTGGATAGAAACAAGTCAAGAAAGAAATCGAATTTGACAATTTACAAATGCTTGAGATCCCATAACATTTTCAGTAATTCTATTAAAATGTTGGCTATTATGGAACAACTTCTGCTTTGATATTCATGTTTTGCCAATGTAGGCTCATTACACTTGAATATTCGTAGACATTTTGGTGATTATCTTTCTGAGAATTTGGTGCACTCTTCATTCGGAGAGCCAGGGATTAGTGTTAAAAATCCCATAATCAAGTGGCTTAAATTGTGGGTCCTGGGGGAAGATGCTGTGAAGTTTGGAAAGCCTATGCTCATGGTTCTTGTGCTGTGAAGTTTGGAAAGCCTATGCTCATGGTTCTTGTGCCAGAAAAAAAAAGATTCAGCATATGTATATTAGGCTGTCCTTTGGGAACAACAGAAAAGAGACAGGAATTTGCAAGCGCATTGTTGTACTAACAAGGGGAATGATGGTCGGTATTCATGGTTGCATAGAGAATAAACAGGCAATAACTACATCCTGTATTTGTAGTGTATGATGAGGCTGAATATATGTCGGGGATTTTGAGGGTTGACCATGAACAATGGTGAGCTTCATAGTGTCTCTTCTCAGAATGTTTATTCCAACATCAACACCATCACCTTCTCTCACCCCCCAAATGACCTTACACTCCACTTTTGAATGTTCAGATTGGAAGCTTTGCACCATTCCACTTTCACCATGGTCTATGTTCAAACCTGGTGTTATGCTCTGTGAAATTGTGCTTTTCATGCCATCACCAGGCTGTTAATTCATCCCCCCACTTGTAGTCTGCTCCCTCCCAGGGATGGTTAGAGGACTCATGACAATTTCCCACAGGCCCTTGCAACAGAGAGGTATTTGTATGGTCAAGAAGATGAAATATTTTGTGAACACAGATTGGCAAGACATTTCTGCATCTTGTG
The DNA here is from genome assembly GCF_902686445.1 of Sciurus carolinensis. NCBI lineage: Eukaryota > Metazoa > Chordata > Mammalia > Rodentia > Sciuridae > Sciurus > Sciurus carolinensis. The sequence goes on along the minus strand of NW_025920159.1, from coordinate 117,678 downwards.
GTGATTTGATGTGTCCCTGGAAAAATCCCAGCAGGTAAGTTTCAGGGTGTAGCCTAGTTGTAATACAGCAGTCAAGGAGGAGGTGCCTGGCAGTTGGAGTGAGCACAGAACAACTCTCCTTGCATGTCAGGTTCATCTTGTTTTCCATCCAACATGCTGATTGAATGACTACCTCCTGTCTTCATGAGGCACCAGATGAGCCACTCACCTTCACATGGAACATGGACATCCCATATTCCACCTGTCTCCTTTCCAGACTTGTAGGTTAGGAAGTGAAACCTGACAGATGGAATGTGATGTGTCCCAAATCAATGATCACCTAAACCATGGTGCTGCACTGCATATTATACTGAGCTGAGAACACACCACCCATCTCTCCATGTTGCTGCTAGACCTCTAGGCTAGTTTCCTTACTCTGAAGAAGACCCAGGATTTCCAAGTCCTGGAGGAGTGGGGTACAGGGCAAATCCACTGGTGCCTGTGATAAATATGTTGACCCAAGTGTTCTCAAGTACCCTGCGGCCCCAGCCTGTTCCCCTGGACCTCATGGGGGATAACAGGCTGCAGCAGAAGCCAGATGAGTAGGCTATCAGCATGAATGGTGCATCTAACAAAGACCAGCACCAGCTAGCATGCCTGGGTGGAAGTGTGGACTGTCAGGCTTCAGTGGGATCCTTTGTCTTGCCTGAACATGGAGGGATTTATCGCCCATGGAGCTCCATACCATTTACAGCCTGGTTCCTCGACACCCAGGCAACAAGGTTAGAATCATGTCTTCCAAAACCCAAGACCCTGGCACCCGCTCCCTTAATCTATCCTCTTACACTCACAGCTGAGCCACCACATGTCTTGAATGTGGTTTGAAGTGACCATGAGCAGAAAGGTCATGGGTTGGCATGGGAACCATGATGCCGACAGGTTCGCAGTTTGCTCCTCTGTGACCTCAGGTGGAATCTGGTGTGCAGACGCCATTTCACGTGACCATTCATTAAAGTTCTAGATGCCCAAGGCTTTACAAACCCTCTGGAGAGTGCAACCAAGTGCCTTCAACTACTAGAGCCCAGAAAAACCCCCACCCTTCACAACCTAGCTGAACAATGCCTGCTCTTTCACCTTTGATTAGAGGAGTTCTCCAATGTATGGCTGTCATGTCACAGGAGAACTGGTAACAAATTGTTTTGTTTTTCTGAGTGGAATTGAATGCAACTGAACGAATGAAGGATCAAGGATATGACTTTCAGGCACTTATTTCTCTCTAAAAATTCTTGAGAGTAATAACTGAGAATATAATGAGCAGAAGATTGGAATTGGAGGAGGAATGTTCTTTTTGCCACCACTTTTCAGTTCTGTGATCCCAGAACCCATGAGCCATCACCACATGCATTTGCCTACTTATATCTCCCAACAGCATCTGGCTAAACTGCTGAAGCACTCCCTCACTGTGGGAAACAGGCTTAGCAGAGGAGGCATGACTTCTTCTGCCTTAACCATTCCTGAGATAATTGGCAAGATCTAGCACCTGAACTGGCTTGTGAACTATGCACAGCTCTCTGCTGTTTAGAAGTTTTCAAAGAAAATGCCAAAAGGAAAATTAAGAAAAAAATATTCTATTGAGGACAGAGTCAGAAGATTTTTAATTTAATGACTATGGATTCATGTGTGAATGATCCACAATATCTCCATTTCTAGTCACCAATTGAGCATATTCTCAATCCTACATATTCCTCTCTCTGCCCCTCCTCCTGTCATCCTTGGATCCCTGATACAATTTTCTACTCATGGATTAATCAGCTACATACATTTTCTTCATTAGGTGAAGAGAGAAAAAACTTTCCCTCAGGAAACAGCACTAGACTTCGGTATTGACATGCAAAAAATTAATTGCTGGACTGTTGTAAACAGGAGAATTAAGAATTCTTTGACATAGGCTCCTTCATGTTTGCTTCTCTGCATAAATTTTCACAAAGTAAGACTGCCCCTCTTGTCCCTAGAACTTCTCTCAGACTTTTGCTTTGCAGAGGCTTTCCTCTGATTTCTTGGTGAATAAAGTTAGGATTTGGTGCTGAATCAATATTGAATTGTATTGATAGCATTCAGGAGGATCATAGGGCATTTACAACCTACTCACCCAATATCATTGCTGCTCCAGTGTTAAAGGAATGGAAACCTTTTGTAGACTCTTCTTAATATTGATGGACATCCTCAAGAGAAGAAGTGCAGGTTTTAGTGTTGCATATCCCAGGATCAACTGGCTTAAATTGTAGGTCAGGGGAGGGGAAAATTGTTGTGAAGTTGGGAAAGCCTATGCTCATGGTTTTTGTGCCAGCAAAAATAGGAATCATCATTTGTATATTCAGCTGTCCATTGGGAGCAACAGAAAAGAAGAAGGAATTTGCATGGGCATGTTGTTCAAAAAGGGAGAATGAGCACAGGTATTCATGGTTGCATAGAGAATGAGGGGGCAATAACTTTTTCCTGTATTTTTAGTGTATGATGTGGTTCAGTGTATGTCATGCAGTTTGTGGGTTGACCATAATGGATGGCGAGTTTCATAGGGACTCTTCTCTGAAGTTGTTTTCAGGAATCAACAAACTTCAGCTTTTCTGGCACACCAAATAAACTTACACTCCACTTTGGAATATTCACCTTGGAAGATTTGAACCATTCCACTTTCAGCACCGTCTATGTTCAATCCTAGTGTTATGCCCTGTGAAACTCTGCTCATCATGCCATCATCAGGCTACTAACTTATCCACAAGCTTCTGGTCTGTTCCATCTGGGACTGGTTAGAAGACTCCTGGCAATATCCCACAGGACCTTGTGACAGAGAGGTATTTTTCTGGTCAAGAAGAAGAACCTTTTTGTGAATAAATTGTGGCAAGTCATTTCTTCATCTTGTTTTGATTTGATGTGACCCTGGAAAAATCCCAGCAGGTAAGTTTCAGGGTGCAGCCTAGTTAAAAGGCAGAAAAAAGAAGGAGGTGCCTGGCAGATGGAGTGAGCAAAGAACAAGTCTCCTTGCATGTCAGGATCATCCTGTACTCCTTCAAACATGCTGAGTGAATGACTCCCTCCTCTCTTCATGAGCCACCAAAGGAGTCACTCACCTTCACATGGAACATGGACATCCCAGATTCCATCAGTCTCCTTTCCAGACATCCTAGAATAGGAGCAGAAACCCGACAGATGGAATGTGTTGAGTCCCAAATCAATGATCACCTCAACCATGGCGCTGCACTGCATAATCTACTGAGCTGAGCACTCACCACCCTTCTCTCTGTGTGGCTGCTAGGTCCCTAGGCTAGTTTGCTGACTCTGAAAGAAACCCGCATTGTCCCAGTCCTGAAGGAGTGGGGTCGGAGCGCATATCCACTGGTGCCGGTGCTAACATTGTTGACCAAGGTGCTCTCAAGCACCCCTCGGTCCCAGCTTGTTCCACTGGAATTTGTGGGAGCTATTAGCCTGCATCAGGAGCCAGATGAGCTGCCTGTCAGCAAGAACAATGCAGAAAAGGGAGCACAGCGCCACCTCGTGGACCTGAGTGGAAGTGCGAGCTCTCAGACTTCAATGAGATCCCTGATCCTGCCTGGATATGGGGGGATTTATCGCTCAGGAAGCTCTACACCACTTACTACCTGTTGCTTCATCACCGGGGCAACAAGGATAGAATCCTTTCTTCAAAAACGCAAGACCCTGGCACCCGCTCCCTTCATCTAACCTCTTACCCTCAGAGATGAGCCACAGCATGTCTTCAATGTGGATTTGAAAGGGCCAGGAGCTGAAAGGTCTCTGATTGCCATGGGAACCGTGACACTTCCGTGTTCTCATTCTGCTTCTCTATGACCTCAGGTGGAATCTGGTGTGCAGGCACAATGTCACTGGACCCACTCGTGAAACATCATGTTGCCCATGGCTTTACAATCATTCTGGGGAGTGCAATCAAGTGTCTTCTCCTACCAGAGTTTCAAAACACCGGGTCTTTCACATTCTCCCTGACCAATGCCTGCTACTTCCCCTTTGATTAGACTAGTTTTCCCATGTATGGCTCTCATGTCACAGGAGAACTGGTAAACAGTGGTTACATTTTTCTGATGGGAATTGATTGCAAATAAATGAATGAAGGATCAAAAATAGGACTTTAGCCACTTATCACTCTGTAATAAATCTTGAGAGAAATAACTGAAAATATAATGAGGAGTAGAGAGAAATTGGATGAGGAATGTTTTCTCTTTGCCAACACGTTTCAATTCTGGAACCCCAGATCATATGAGCCATCACCACATGCCTTTGTATGTTTATATCTCCCAAGGGCATTTGGCTAAATGGCTGAAGCACTTTTACTGAGGGAAACAGGCTTAGAACAGGAGGCACAACTTCCTCTGCCTCACCAATTCCTAGGAATATGGGCAAGATCCAGCACCTGATCTGGATTGTGCATTAAGCACAGCTCTCTGCTATTTAGAATTTTTCAAAGAAATGGGAAAAAGAAAAAATAAGAAAAAGATACTATTTAGGAAAGTGTTAGTTGATTTTGAAATTAATGGCTAGGTTCATGTGTGAATGATCCCCCATATCTCCAAAGGTATTAACCAATTGAGCATATTCTCAATCCCACATGGTTAAACATCTGCCCCTGTTCCTGGCATCCTTGGATACCTGATATATTTTTCTGCTCACGGAACAATCAGCTCCTTTCATTTTCGTTCTTAATGAATAGGGAAAAAATCTTTCCCTCAGGACACAGGGCTAGGCCTGGGTATTGACCTTCAAAAAAGTTCCTTGGTGGATTGTGGGGAAGAGGAGAATTAAGAATTCCTTGGAGATTCTTTGGCTTGGTCATGATTGCTTCTCTGCATACAATTTCACAAACTAAGACTGTAGGTGATCAAGTGTTGTAACTCAGAGAAGCCATTCCAGCTCAGGCCATATAGTCCCACTTGTAGAGGGCCTGCCTCGCATGCTCGAGGTACGGGTTCGAATCCCCAGCACTGTGGGATTGTGGAAAGAACAAACAAACACAACCAATTCTGAGTCTCCCTACCTACCATTGTCTCTCTTTTTCTTCTCTTTTCTCTGCTCGTCACAAAAGGAATCAACACTCAAAAACAGAACCAGTTTCACATACGACCCAATTCCACCAATAATTTGCAGCAGGCTACTGTTCTCCAAGAGAGCAGTGCTCAACACTTACCTGCATTTCTTCAGAGTACTTGTTCCATGAAGTCACTCTACTCTCTCTAAGGACAGAGAACACGGGTGCCTCATGAGCAGGCCCTGGAGGGTAATTCTTCAGCACAATCTACAGTTGTGCATTGTGCACCAGGTTTCAGTGGCAAGAAATTCAAAATGACAACTGCACTTGTACCTGACTTTCTCCAGGCTTCTTGGACACACCGTGATACTCTCTGCCAATGAATTGGACTTCCACACCAGAGCACTTACCACCTGTACCTCAATGTCTACTGGAAAGCCAAGAGGTGAATACAAAAGACAGTTGTTCTTGTCCCTGTAATGTCTCTGACACTTTTGATTTGCAGGGGCTTGACTGTGATTTCTTGGTGAACAAGGTTAGGATTTGGGGCTAAATCGAAGTTAGCCTAATTGATAGCATTCAGGAGGATCACAGGGCATTGACAACCTGCTCATCCAATATCATTGGAACTCCAGTGACAAGAGAAATGGAGCCCTTTTGTGGACTCTTGTTAACATTGATGGATGTCCTCAAGAGAAACAGTGCAGGGATTAATGTTTCATACCCCAGGATCAACTGGGTTAAATTGTAGGTCGTGGGGGAAAGTGCAGTGAAGTTGGGAAAGCCTGGGCTCATGGTTCTTGTGCCAGCAAAAATAGGAGTCATCATTCGTATATTTGGATGTCCCTTGGGAACAACAGAAAAGAGACAGGAATGTGCATGGGCATGTTGTTATAGAAGAGGTAATGAGCTTATATGTTTATGGTTGCATAGAGAATGAGCGGGCAATAACTATTTCCTGTATTTTTAGGGTATGATGAGGCTGAAAGTATGCCATGGAGTTTGTGGGTTGAGCAGGATGGATTGCGAGTTTCATAGGGTCTCTTCTCTGAAGTTGTTTTCCAGCATCAACACACTTCAACTTTTCTGGCCCCCCAAATGTACTTTTTTTCCTCTTTTGAATATTCAGTTTGGAAGCTTTGAACCATTCAACTTTGAGCTCAGTCTATGTTCAAATCTGGTGTTATGCCCTGTGAAACTGTGCTCATGATGTAGTCACCAGGCTGTTAATTCATCCCCAGCTTGTGGTCTGCTCCATCCTGGGGCTGGTTAGAGGACTCCTGGTAATATCCCACAGGTTCTTGGGACTGAGGATTATTTGTCTGGTCATGAAGATGAACCATTTTGTGAATAAAGTGTGGCAAGTCATTTCTTCATCTTGTTTTAATATGATGTGACCCTGGAATTATCCCAGCAGTTAAGTTTTATGGGGCAGCCCAGTTGTAAGGCAGCAGCCAAGGAGGAGGTGCCTGGCAGTTGGAGTGAGCACAGAAAAATTCTCTTGCATGTCAGGTTTGTCCTTTTCTCCTTCCAAAAAGTTGAGTGAGTGACTCCCTCCTCTCTTCATGAGCCACCAGAGGAGTCACTCACCTTCACATAGAACATGGCATCCCAGGTTCCATCAGTCTCCTATCCAGACTTCGTAGGACAGGAGAAGAAACCCGACAGATGGAATGTGTTGTGTCCCAAATCAATGATCACCTCAACCCTGGTGCTGCACTGCATGCTTTACTGAGCTGAGCACTGACCAACCTTTTTGCTGTGTGCCTGCTAAACCCCTAGGCTAGTTTTCTGACTCTGAAGGAAACCTGGGTTGTCCCAGTCCTGGAGGAGTGCAGTCGGAGCACAAATCCACTGGTGCCAGTCCTAGGATTGTTGACCCACATTCTCTCAAGCACCCCTCAGTCCCAGCTTGTTCCACTGTAATTTGTGGGGGCTATTAGCCTGCATCAGGAGCCAGATGAGCTGCCTGTCAGGAAGAACGATGCGACCAATGGAGCACAGCGCCACCTCGTGGACCTGCGTGGAAGTGCGAGCTCTCAAACCTCAATGGGATCCCAGGTCCTGCCTGGACATGGAGGGATATATTGCTCATGGGGCTCTACACCGTTTACAACCTGTTTCCTCATTGCCTGAGCAACTAGGATAGAATCCTTCGTCAAAAACGCAATACCCTGCCACCCACTTCCTTCATCTATCCTCTTTCCCTCACAGACGAATCACTCCATGTCTTCAATGTGGGTTTCAAAAGGCCAGGATATGAAAGATTTCTGTTTGCCGGGGGAACTGTGAGGATTACATGTTCTCAGTCTGCTACTCTATGACCTCAAGTGGAATATGGGGTGCAATCGATATGTCACAGGACCCACTCTTGAAAGATCATGTTGTCCAAAACTTTATAAATGCTCTGGAGGATGCAATCAAGTGCCTTCTACTGGAATTTCAAAACCCCCGGCCTTTCACATCCTTCCTGACAATGCGAGCTCATTCCCCTTTGATTAGACGAGTTCTCCCATGTATGACTCTCATGTCACAGGAAAACTGGTAAACAATTTTAACATTTTCCTGAGTGAAATTGATTGCAACAAAATGAATGAAGGATCAAGGATATGACTTTAGCCACTTATCACTCTGTAATAAATCTTGAGAGTAATAACTGAAAACATAACGAGGAAAAGATAGAAATTCAATAAGGAATATATTTTTTTAAACCACGTTTCGATTCTGGTAACCCAGACCTTGTGATTCATCACCACATAACTTTGTCTGTTTATAACACCCAACAGTGTCTGGCTAAATTGCTGAAGCAATTTTACTGAGGGAAACAGGTTTAGAACAGGAGGCACAACTTCATCAGCCTCACCAATTCCTGAGAACATGTGCAAGATACATCAACAGAACTGGCTTGTGCATAAAGCAAAGCTCACTGCTTTTTAGAATTTTTCAAAGAAATGGTCAAAAAAATAAGCAAAAAAATACTTTCTAGGAACGTGTCAGTTCATTTTGAATGTGTTAATGATCTCCCATATCTCCATTCGTAATCACCAATTGAGCATATTCTCAATCCCTCAAAGTTCAGCATCTGCCCCTGTTCCTGGCATCCTTGGATACCTGATATATTTTTCTGCTCACGAATCAAGCAGCTACTTCCATTTTCATCCTTAATGAAGAGGGGAGAAATCTTTCCCTCAATACACAGGGCTAGGCTTGGGTATTGATATGTAAAATGTGACTTGCTCAATTGTTGTGAGCAGGAAAATTAAGAATTAATTGGACATTGTTTGCCTTTGTCATGATTGCTTCTGTGCATAGAATTTCAAAAATAAAGAATGTAGGTGATCAAGAGTTCTCACTCAGAGAAACAGTATTGTCCAGGCCATATATCCATTTAGTAGAGTGCCTGCCTCCATGCTCAAAGCCCGGGTTTGAGTCCCCATCACTGAGGGATTTCAGAAAAGACAAAAAAACAAATCCAATTCGGAGCCACCAAACTTCCATCGTCTCCCTTTATCTTCTCTTTTCTCCTCTCATCACAAAAAGAATCAACTCTCTAAAACAGCACCAATTTCATATGCAACACAATTCCACCAACAACTTTCAGCATCCTACTGTGCTCCAAGTGAGCATTGCTGAACACTTACCTGCATTTCCTCAGAGTACTTGTTCCATGAAGTCACTCTACTGTCTCTGAAGACAGAGATTGCGGGTCTCTCATGAGTAAGCCTATGAGGATAATTCTTCAGCACCATCTTCAGCTGTGCATTGTGCACCAGGTTCCAGTGGCAGGTAATTCAAAATGACAACTGCACTTGTACCTAGCACTCTCCAGGATTCTTGGACACACTGCGGTACTCTCTGCCAATGAAGGGGACTTCCACACCAGAGCACTTTCCACATGTGCCTCAATGTCTACTGGAAAAACACAAGAGGTGAACACAAAAGACACCTGCTCTTGTCCCTGTAACGTCTCTGACACTTTTGCTTTGCAGGGACTTGACTGTGATTTCTTGGTGAAAAAGGTTAGGATTTGGGGCTGAACTGAAGTTAGCCTTATAGATAGAATTCAGGAGGATCACAGGGTATTTACAATCTACTCACTCAATATCATTGGAGCTCCACTGACAAGAGGAATGGAGCCCTTTAGAAGACACTAGTTAATATTGAAGGATGTTCTTAAGAGAAACAGTGCAGGGATTAGTGTTGCATATCCCAGGATCAACTGGCTGAAATTGTATGTCATGAGGGAAAGTGCTGTGAAGTTGGGAAAGCCTGGGCTCATGGTTCTTGTGCCAGCAAAAATAGGAATCAACATTTGTATATTTGGATGTCCCTTGGGGGAAAGAGAAAAGAGACAGAAATGTGCATGGGCATGTTGTTCTAAAAGAGGTAATGAGCATAGGTGTTTATGGTTGCATAGAGAATGAACGGGCAATAACTACTTCCTGTATTTGTAGGATATGATGAGGCTGAAAGTATGCCGTGGAGTTTGTGGGTTGACCATGATGGATGGCGAGTTTCATAGGATCTCTTCTCTGAAGTAGTTTTCCAGCATCAACACACTTCAACTTTTCTGGCCCACCAAATGTACTTACTAACCTCTTTGGAATATTCAGTTTGGAAGTTTTGAACTATTCCACTTTGAGCATGATATATGTTCAAACCTGGTGTTATGCCCTGTGAAACTGTGCTCATTATGTTGTCACCAGGCTGTTAATTCATCCCCAGCTTGTGGTCTGCTCCATCCTGGGACTGGTTAGAGGACTTCTGGCAATATCCCACAGGCTCTTGTGACAGAGAGGTATTTGTCTGGTCAATAAGAAGAACCATTTTGTGAATAAATTGTGGTAAGTCAATTCTTCATCTTGTTTTGAGGTGATGTCACCCTGGAATTATTCCAGCAGGTAAGTCTCAGGGTGCAACCTAGCTGTAAGTCAGCAGCCAAGGAGGAGGAGCCTGGAAGTTGGAGTGAGCACAGAAAAACTCTCCTTGCATATCAGTTTCGTCCTCTCCTTCCTTCCAACGTGCTGAGTGAATTACTCTCTCCTCTTTTCATGAGACACCAGAGGAGTCACTCCCCCTAACATGTAACATGGACATCCCAGGTTCCATCAGTCTCCTTTCCAGACATCATAGAATAGGAGCAGAAACCCGACAGATGGAATGTGATGTGTCCCAAATCAATGATCACCTCAACCATGGCGCTGCACTGCATGCTCTACTGAGCTGAGAACTCACCACTCTTTTCTCCGTGTGGCTGCTAGGTCCCTAGACTAGTTTCCTGACTCTGAAGAAAACCCGGGTTGTCCCAGTCCTGGAGGAGTGGGATCAGAGGGCAAATCCACTTATGCCAATCCTAAGATTGTTGACCCACGTGCTCTCTAGCACCCCTCGGTCCCAGCTTGTTCCACTGGAATTTGTTAGGGCTAATAGCCTGCATCAGGAGCCACATGAGCTGCCTGATAGCAAGAACGATGCAGAAAATGGAGCACAGCACCACCTCGTGGACCTGGGTGGAAGTGCGAGCTCTCAGACTTCAATGGGATCCCTGGTCCTGCCTGAATATGGGGGGATTTATCACTCATGAGATTTTATATTGCTTACTACCTGTTTCCTCATTGCAACAAGGATAGAAAAAAAAGGATATAATCCTTTCATCAAAAACGCAAGACCCTGGCACCCGCTCCCTTCATCTATCCTCTTACCCTCAGAGATGAGCCACTGCATGTCTTCAATGTGGGTTTGAAGCACCCAGGAGCTGAAAGGTCTCTGGTTGCCATGGGAACCGTGATGCTTCGGTGTTCTCATTCTGCTTCTCTATGACCTCAGGTGGAATCTGGTGTGCAGGCACAATGTCACTGGACCCACTCATGAAACATCATGTTGCCCATGGCTTTACAATCATTCTGGGGCATGCAATCTAGTGTCTTCTACCAGAGTTTCAAATCACCGGGCCATTCACATCCTCCCTGACCAATGCCTGCTACATCCCCTTTGATTAGACGATTTCTCCAATGTATGGCTCTCATGTCACAGGAGAACTGGTAAACAGTGGTTACATTTTTCTGAGGGGAATTGATTGCAACGAAATGAATGAAGGATCAAGGATAGGACTTTAGCCACTTATCACTCTGTAATAAATCTGGAGAGAAATAATTGAAAACGTAACGAGGAGAAGACAGAAATTGGATGAGGAATGTTTTCTCTTTGGCACCACGTTTCAATTCTGGGATCCCAGATCATATGATCCATTACCACATGCCTTTGCCTGTTTGTATCTCCCAAGAGCATCAGGCTAAATTGCTGAAGCAATTTTACTGTGGGAAACAGGCTTAGAACAGGAGGCACAACTTCCTCTGCCTCACCAATTCCTGAGAATATGGGCAAGATCCAGCACCTGATCTGCCTTGTGCATTAAGCACAGCTCTCTGCTTTTCAGAATTTCTCAAAGAAAAGGACAAAAGGAAAAATTAGAAAAAAATACTTTTTAGAAAATTGTCAGTTGATTGTGAAAGTAATGGCTAGGTTCATGTGTGAATGATCCCCCATATCTCCAATAGTTTTCACCAATTGAGCATATTCTCAATTCCACATGGTCAAGCATCTGTCCCTGTTCCTGGCTTCCTTGCATCCCTGATATATTTTTCTGCTCATGGATCAATAAGCTAATTCCATTTTCATCCTTAATGGAGAGGGGAAATATCTTTCCCTGGAGACACAGGGCTAGGCTTGGGTATTGACATGCAAAATAGTTCCTTGGTGGATTGTTGGGAAGAGGAGAATTAAGAATTCCTTGGAGATTGTTTGGCTTGGTCATGATTGCTTCTCTGCATACAATTTCACAAATTAAGACTGTGAGTGCTCAAGTGTTGTAACTCAGAGAAGTTATTCCAGGGAAGGCCATATAGCCCCACTTGTAGAGGGCCTCCCTCGCATGCTCAAGTCCCGGGTTTGAGTCCCCAGCACAGTGGGAATGTGGAGATAACAAACAAACACTACAAATTCTGAGCCTCCCATCCTTCCATTGTCTCTCTTTATCTTCTCTCTTCTCCTCTCGTCACAAAAGTAATCAACACTCAAAAACATAACCAATTTCACATGCAACCCAATTCCACCAATAAGTTGCAGCAGGCTACTGTGCCCAAGAGAGCAGTGCTCAACACTCACCTGCATTTCTTCAGAGTACTCGTTCCATGAAATCACCCTCTCTGAGGACAGAGATCACGGGTGTCTCACGAGCAGGCCTAGGAGGGTAATTCTTCAGCACAATCTTGCTGTGCATTGTGCACCAGGTTTCAGTGGCACGAAGTTCAAAATGACAACTGCACTTGTACCTGGCACTCTCTAGGCTTCTTGGATACACTGTGATACTCTCTGCCAATGAAAGGAACTTCCACACCAGAGCATTTACCATCTGTACCTCAATGTCTTCTGGAAAACCAAGAGGTGAACAGAAAAGACAGCTGCTCTTGACCATGTAACGTCTCTGACACTTTTGCTTTGCAGGGACTTGACTGTGATTTCTTAGTGAACAAAGTTAGGATTTGGGACTAAATCGAAGTTAGCCAAATTGATAGCATTCAGGAAGATCACAGGGCATTGACAACTTACTCACACAATATCATTGGAACTCCAGTGACAAGAGGAATGGAGCCCTTTTGTGGACTCTTGTTAACACTGATGGACGTCCTCAAGAGAAACAGTGCAGGGATTAGTGTTGCATATCCCAGGATCAACTGGCTTGAATTGTAGACCGTGGGGGAAGGTGCTGTGAATTGGGAAAGCTTGTGCTCATGGTTCTTGTGCCAGCAAAAGTAGTAATCATCATTCCTATATTCAGATGTCCCTTGGGAGCTACAGAAAAGACACAGAAATTTGCATGGGCATGTTGTTCTAGGAGAGGTAATGAGTGTAGGTGTTTATGGTTATAGAGAATGAGCGGGAAATAACTACTTCCTGAATTTGTAGGGTATGATAAGGCTCAATGTATGTCATGGAGTTAATGGGGTGACCATGATGGATGGCGAGTTTCATAGGGTCTCTTCTCTGAAGTTATTTTCCAGCATCAACACACTTCAAATTTTCTGGCCCCCCAAATGTACTTTTTCTCCTCTTTTGAATATTCAGTTTGGAAGCTTTGAATCATTCAACTTTGAACTTGTTCTATGCTCAAATCTGGTGTTATGCCCTGTGAAACTGTGCTCATGATGTAGTCACCAGGCTGTTAATTCATCCCTAGCTTGTGGTCTGCTCCATCCTGGGTGTGGTTATAGGACTCTAGCAATATCACACAGTCTCTTGGGACAGAGGGGTATTTTTCTGGTCAGGAAGATGAACAATTTTGTGAATAAAGTGTGGAAAGGCATTTCTTCATCTTGCTTTGATGTGATGCGACCCTGGAATTTTCCCAGCAGGTAAGTTTCAGAGTGCAGAATAGTTGTAAGGCAGCAGCCAAGAAGGAGGTGCCTAGCAGTTGGAATAGGCACAGAACAACTCTCCTTGCAATCAGTTCATCCTATTCTCCTTCTAACATGCTGAGTGAATGACTCCCTCCTCTCTTCATGAGCCACCAGAGGAGTCACTCACCTTCACATGGAACATGGACATCCCAGGTTCCATCAGTGTCCTACCCAGACTTCGTAGGATAGGAGCAGAAACACAACAGATGGAATGTGTTGTTTTCCAAATAAATGATCACCTCAACCATGGCGCTGCACTGCATGCTCTACTGAACTGAGCACTCACCACCCTTTTCTCCGTGTGGCTGTTAGGTCCCTAGGCTAATTTCCTGACTCTAAAGGAAACCTGCATTGTCCCAGTCCTGGAGGAGTGGATTCAGAGCGCATATCCACTGGTGCCGGTGATAACATTGTTGACCCAGGTGCTCTCAAGCACCCCTTTGTCCAAGCTAGTTCCACTGGAATTTGTGGGGGCTATTAGCCTGCATGAGGAGTCAGATGAGCTGCCTGTCAGCAAGAACAATGTGGCCAACATGGCACAGCGCCACCTCATGGACCTGGGTGGAAGTGCGAGCTCTCAGACGTCATTGGGATCCCTTGTCCGGCCTGCATATGGGGGGATTTATCGCTCATTGCAAAAAGGATAGAAAAACAAGGATAGAATCCTTTCTTCAAAAACGCAAGACCCTGGCACCCGCTCCCTTCATCTAACCTCTTACCCTCAGAGATGAGCCACCGCATATCTTCAATGTGGGTTTGAAGCAGCCAGGAGCTGAAAGGTCTCTGGTTGCCATGGGAACTGTGTCACTTCTGTGTTCTCATTCTGATCCTCTGGGACCTCAGTTGGAATCTGGGGTGCAGGCACAATGTCACTGGAACAACTGGTGAAAGATCATGTTACCCATGGCTTTACAATCTTTCTGGGGCATGCAATCAAGTGTCTTCTCCTACCAGAGTTTCAAAACACCGGGCCTTTGACATTCTCCCTGACCAATGCCTGCTACTTCCCCTTTGATTAGACTAGTTCTCCCATGTATGGCTCTCATGTCACAGGAGAACTGGTAAACAGTGGTTACATTTTTCTGATGGGAATTGATTGCAACGAAATGAATGAAGGATCAAGGATAGGACTTTAGCCACTTATCACTCTGTAATAAATCTTGAGAGAAATAACTGAAAATATAATGAGGAGAAGACAGAAATTGGATGAAGAATGTTTTCTCTTAGTCACCACATTTCAATTATGGGACCCAAGATCATATGAGCCATCACCACATGCCTTTGAATGTTTATATCTCCCAAAAGCATCGGGCTAAATGGCTGAAGCACTTTTACTGAGGGAAACAGGTTTAGAACAGGAGGCACAACTTCCTCTGCCTCACCAATTCCTGAGAATATGGGCAAGATCCAGCACCTGATCTGCCTTGTGCATTAAGCACAGCTCTCTGTTTTTAGAATTTTTCAAAGAAATGGTAAAAAGAAAAAATAAGAAACAGATACTATTTAGGAAAGTGTTAGTTGATTTTGAAAGTAATGACTAGGTTCATGTGTGAATGATCCCCCATATCTCCAATGGTATTAACTAATTGAGCATATTCTCAATCCCACATGGTCAAGCATCTGCCCCTGCTCCTGACATCATTGGATCCCTGATATATTTTTCTGCTCACGGATCAATCAGCTAATCCCATTTTTGTCCTTAATGAAGAGGGGAAAAATCTTTCCCTCAGGACACAGGGCTATGCCCCTGTATTGACATGCAGAAACGTTCCTTGGTGGATTGTTGGGAAGAGGACAAATAAGAATTCCTTGGAGATAGTTTGGCTTGGTCATGATTGCTTCTCTGCATAAATTTCACAAACTAAGTCTGTAGGTGATCAAGTGTTGTAACTCAGACAAGCCATTCCATCGCAGGCCATGTAGCCCCACTTGTAGAGTGCCTGAATCGCATGCTTGAGGCCCAGATCGATCCGAGCACTGTGGGACTGTGGAAATAACAAATAAACACATCCACTTCTGAGCCTCCCAACCCTCCATCATCTCTCTTTTTCTTATCTTTTCTCCTCTCATCACAAAGGGAATGAACACTCTAAAACAGTACCAATTTCACATGCAAGTCAATTCCACCAATACCTTGCAGCAGGCTACTGTGCTCCAAGAAAGCAGTGCTCAACACTCACCTGCATTTCTTCAGAGTACTTGTTCCATGAAATCACTCTACTCTCTCTGAGGACAGAGATCATGGGCCTCCCATGAGCATGCCTAGGAGGGTAGTTCTTCAGCACAATCTACAGTTGTGCATTGGGCACCAGATTTCAGTGACATGAAATTCAAAATGACAACTGCACTTGTACCTGACACTCTCCAGGCTTCTTGGACACACTGTGATACTCTCTGCCAAAGAAGGGTACTTCCACACCAGAGCACTTACCACCTGTACCTCAATGTCTACTGGAAAGTCATGATGTGAACACAAAGTCAGCTATTCTTGTCCCTGTAATGTCTCTGACACTTTTGCTTTGCAGGGGCTTGACTGTGATTTCTTGGTGAACAAAGTTAGGATTTGGGACTAAATCAGAGTTAGCCTAATAGATAGAATTCAGGAGGATCACAGGACATTGACAACCTACTCATCCAATATCATTGGAACTCCAGTGACAAGAGGAATGGAGCCCTTTTGTGGACTCTTGTTAACATTGATGGACATCCTCAAGAGAAACAGTGCAGGGATTAGTGTTACATATCCCAGGATCAACTGGGTTAAATTGTAGGTCATGGGGGAAAGTCCAGTGAAGTTGGGAAAGACTGTGCTCATGGTTCTTGTGCCAGCAAAAGTAGGAATCATCATTCATATATTTGGCTGTCCCCTGGGTACAACAGAAAAGAGACAGGAATGTGCATGGGCATGTTGTTCTAGGAGAGGTAATGAGCTTAGGTGTTTATGGTTGTATAGGGAATGAGAGGTCACTAAATATTTCCTGTATTTGTAGGGTAGATGAGGCTTAAAGTATGCCATGGAGTTTGTGGGTTGAGCAGGATGGATTGCGAGTTTCATAGGGTCTCTTCTCTGAAGTTGTTTTCCAGCATCAACACACTTCTAATTTTCTGGTCCCCCAAATGTACTTTTTTTCCCTCTTTTGAATATTCAGTTTGGAAGCTTTGAACCATTGCACTTTGAGCACAGTCTATGTTCAAATCTGGTGTTATGCCCTGTGAAACTGTGGTCATCATGCTGTCAACAGGCTGTTAATTCATCTCCAGCTTGTGGTCTTCTCCATCCTGGGTCTGGGTGTAAGATTCATGGCAATATCCCACAGGCTCTTGGGATGGAGGGTTATTTGTCTGATCAAGAAGATGAACCATTATGTGAATAAAGTGTGGCAAGTCATTTCTTCATTTTATTTTGATGTGATGTGACCCTGAAATTATCCCAGCAGATAAGTTTCAGGCTGCAGCCTAGTTGTAAGAGAGCAGCCAAGGAGGAGGTGCCTGACAGTTTGAGTGAGCACAGAACAAATCTCATTTCATGTCAGGTTCATCCTGTTCTCCTTTCAACATGATGAGTGAATGACTCCCTACTTCCTTCATGAGCCACCATAGAAGTAACTCACCTTCACATGGAACATGGACATCTGAGGTTCCATCAGTCTCCTTTCAAGAAATCATAGGATAGGACAAGAGACCCGAGAGATGGAATGTGTTGAGTCCCAAATCAATGATCATCTCAACCATGGTGATGCACTGCATGATCTACTGTGCTGAGCACTTACCACCCTTCTCTCCATGTGGCTGCTAGGTTCCTAGGCTAGTTTCCTGACTCTGAAAGAAACCTGTGTTGTCCCAGTGCTGGAGGAGTGGGGTCAGAGCGCATATCCACTGATGCCGGTGGTAAGATTGTTGACCCACGGACTATCAAGAAACACTCGGTCCCAGCTTGTTCCACTGGAATTTGTGCGGGCTATTAGCCTGCATCAGGAGGTAGATGTTCTGCCTCTCAGCAAGAATGATGCAGCCAACGGAGCACAGTGACTCCTCGTGGGCCTGGGTGGAAGTGCGAGCTCTCAGACTTCAATGGGATCCGTGGTCCTGCCTGGATATGGGGGAATTTATCACTCACGAGGCTCTATACCGCTTACTCCCTGTTTCCTCAATGACGGGCAATGAGGATAGAATCCTTTTTCCAAAACGCAAGACTCTGGCACCCACTACTTTCATCTGTCCTCTTACCATAAGACATGAGACTCTGCTTGTCTTCAGTGTGGGTTTGAAGCGGCCAAGAGCTGAAAGGTCTCTGGTTGCCATGGGAACCATGACGCTTCCATGTTCTCATTCTGATCCTGTATTACCTCAGGTGGAATCTGGGGTGCAGGCACAATGTCACTGGAACCACTCGTGAAAGATCATGTTGCTCAGGGCTTTACAATCATTCTGGGGAGTGAAATCATGTGCCTTCTCCTACCAGAGTTTCAAAACACCGGGCCATTCACATCCTCCCTGACCAATGCCTGCTTCTTCCACTTTGATTAGACGAGTTCTCCCATGTATGACTCTCATGTCACAGGAAAACTGGTAAACAATGGTTACATTTTTCTGAGGGGAATTGATTGGAATGAAATGAATGAAGGATCAAGAATATGACTTTAGCCACTTATCACTCTGTAATAAATCTTGAAAGAAATAACTGAAAATATAACGAGGAGAAGACAGAAATTGGATGAGGAATGTTTTTTGTTTACCACCACGTTTCAATTCTGGGACCCCAGATCATATGAGCCGTCAACACATGCCTTTGCCTGTTTATATCTACAAGAGCATCTGGCTAAATTGCTGAAGCAGTTTACTGAGGTAAACAGGCTTAAACAGGAGGCACAACTTCCTCTGTCTCACCAATTCCTGAGAATATGGGCAAGATCTAGCACCTGATCTGGCTTGTGCATTAAGCACAGCTCTCTGCTTTTTTCAATTTTTCAAAGAAAAAGTCAAAAGAAAAAATAAGAAAAAAATACTTTTTAGGAACGTGTCAGTTGATTTTGAAAGTAATGGCTAGGTTCATGTGTGAATGATCCCCCATATCTCCAATGGTATTCACCAATTGAGCATATTCTCAATCCCACATGGTCCAGCATCTGCCCCTGTTCCTGGTGTCCTTGGATCCCTGATATATTTTTCTGCTCACGGATCAATAGTTACTTCCATTTTCTTCCTTATTGAAGACAGGAAAATAATTTCCCTCAGTTTGCAGGGCTAGCCTTGTGTATTGACATGCAAAAAAGTTCCTTGGTGGATTATTGGGAAGAGGAGAATTAAGAATTCCTTGAAGATTGTTTGGCTTGGTCATGATTGCTTCTCTTCTCTGCATACAATTTCACAAATTAAGACTGTAGGTGATCAAGTGTTGTAACTCAGAGAAACCATTCCAGCACAGGCCATATAGCCCAACTTGTAGAGTGCATGCCTCGCATTGTCGAGGCCCGGTTTCTAGTCCCCTGCACTGTGGGATTGGGGAAATAGCAAACAAACACACCAATTCTGAGCCTCCAACCTTCCATTGTCTCTCTTTTTTTCTCTTTTCTCCTCTCATCACAAAAGGAATCAACATTCTAAAACAGTACCAATTTCACATGCAATCCAATTCCACCAACACCTTGCAGCAGGATACTGTGCTCCAAGAGAGCAGTGTTCAACACTCACCTGCATTTCTTCAGAGTACTTTTTCCATGAAGTCACTCTACTCTATCTGAGGACAGAGATCATGGGTCTCTCATGAGCATGCCTATGAGGGTAATTCTTCAGCACCATCTACAGCTATGGATTGTGCACCAGGTTTCAGTGGCAGGAAATTCAAAATGACAATGATACTTGTACCTTGCACTCTCAAGGCTTCTTGGGCACACTGTGATACTCTCTGTTAATGAAGGGGACTTCCACACCAGAGCACTTACCACCTGTACCTCAATTTCTACTGGAAAACCAAGAGGTGTACACAAAAGATAGTTGCTCTTGTCCCTGTAACGTCTCTGACAATTTTGCCTTGCAGGGGCTTGACTGTGATTTCTTGGTGAAAAAGTTAGGATTTGGGGTTGAATCCAAGTTAGCATAATTGATAACATTCAGGAGGATCACAGGGCATTAACTACTCACCCAATATCATTGGAACTCCAGTGACAAGAGGAATGGAACCATTTTGTGGACTCTTGTTAAAGTTGATGGACATCCTCAAGAGAAACAATGCAGGGATTAGTGTTGCATATCCCAGTATAAAATGAATTATATTGTAGTTTGTGGGTGAAAGTGCTGTGAAGTTGGGAAAGCCTGTGCTAATTGTTCTTGTGCCAGCAAAAATAGGAATCATCATTCGTATATTCAGCTGTCCTTTGGGAGCAAGGGAAAAGAGAAAGGAATTTGCATGGACATTTTGTTATAAAAGAGGTAATGAGCTTAGGTGTTTATGGTTGCATAGAGAATGAGCGGAAAATAACTACATCCTGTATTTGTAGTGTATGATGAGGGTGAATGTATGTTGTGGAGATTGTGGGTTGACCATGATCCATGGTGAATTTCATAGGGTCTCTTCTCTGAAGTTGTTTTCCAGCATCAACACACTTCAACTTTTCTGGCCCACAAAATGTACTCACTCTCCTCTTTTGAATATTCAGTTTGGAGGCTTTGAACCATTACAGTTTGATCACAGTCTATGTTCAAATCTGGTGTTATGCCCTGTGAAACTATGCTTATCATGCCATCACCAGGCTGTTAATTCATCCCCAGATTGTAGTCTGCTCCATCCTGGGGCTAGTTAGAGGACTCCTGGCAATATCCCACAGGCTCTTGTGACAGAGAGTTATTTGTCTGGTCAAGAAGATGAACCATTGTGTGAATAAGTGTGACAAGTCACTTCTTCATCTTGTTTTGATGTGATGTGACCCTGGAATTATCCCAGCAGGTAAGTTTCAGACTGCAGCCTAGTTGTAAGGCAGCAGCTAAGGAGGAGGTGCCTGGCAGTTGGAGTCAGCACAGAACAACTCTCCTTGTATGTCATGCTGAATGAATGACTCCCTCCTCTCTTCATGAGCCACCTCACGAGTCACTCACCTTCACATGGTACATGGACATCCCAGGTTCCACCAGTCTCCTTTCCAGACTTCGTAGGAAAGGAGAAGAAACCCGACAGATGGAATGTGATGTGTCCCAAATCAATGATCACCTCAACTATGCCACTGCACTGCATGCTCTAATGACCTGAGCACTCACCACCCTTTTCTCTGTGTGGCTGCTAGGTCCCTTCCTGACTCTGAAGAAAACCCGGGTTGTCCCAGTCCTGGAGGAGTGCAGTCCCAGGGCAAATCCACTGGTGCCGGTGCTACGATTATTGATCCACGTGCTCTCAAGCACCCCTCGGTCCCAGCTTGTTCCACTGGAATTTGTGGGGACTATTCGCCTGCATCTGGAGCCAGATGAGCTGCTTGTCAGTAGGAGCAATGTGGCCAACAGAGGCCAGCACCACCTCATGGACCTGGGCAGAAGTGTGAGCTCTCAGGCTTCAGTTGGATCCCTGGTCCTGCCTGGATATGGGGGGATTTATTGCTCATGGGGCTCTATACCGCTTACAACCTGTTTCCTAATTGCCGGGGTAACAAGGATAGAATCTTTTCTTCAAAAACGCAAGACCCTGGAAACCACTCCATTCATCAATCTCCTTACCCTCAGAGATGTGCTGAAGCATATCTTCAATGTGGGTTTGAAGCGGCCAGGAGCTGAAAGGTCTCTGGATGCCATGGGAACCATGACGCTTCCATGTTCTCATTCTGCTCCTCTATGACCTCAGGTGGAATCTGGTGTGCAGGCACAATGTCACTGGACCCACTCTGGAAAGATCATGTTGCCTAGGGCTTTACCATCATTCTTTGGAGTGCAATCAGTGCCTTCTCCTAATGGAGATTCAAAACCCAGGGCCCTTCATATTCTCGCTGACCAATGCCTGCTCCTTTCCCTTTGATTAGATAGTTTCTCCCATGAATGGCTCTCATGTCACAGGAGAACTGGTAAACAATGGTTACATTTTTCTGAAGGGAATTGATTACAACCACATGAATGAAGGATCAACGATAGGACTTTAGCCACTTATCATTCTGTAATAAAACTTGAGAGAAATAACTGAAAACATAACGAGGAGAAGACAGAAATTGGATGAGGAATGTTTTTTGTTTATCACCACGTTTCAATTCTGGAACCCAGATCATATGAGCCATGACCACATGCCTTTGCCTGTTTATATTTCCCAAGAGCATCTGGCTAAATTGCTGAAGCACTTTTACTGAGGAAAACAGGAGAAAAACAGGAGGCACAACTTCCTCTGTCTCACCAATTCCTGAGAACATGGGCAAGATACAGCACCTTATCTGGCTTTTGCATTAAAAAACAAAGCTCTCTGCTTTTTAGAATTTTTCAAAGAAAAGTTCAAAAGGAAAAATAAGAAAAAAAATACTTTTTAGGAAAGTGTCAGTTGATTTTGAAAGTAATGACTAGGTTCATGTGTGAATGATACCCCATATCTCCAATGGAATTCACCAATTGAGCATATTCTCAATCCCACATGGTCCAGCATCTGTCTCTTTACCTAGAATCTTTGGATCCATGATATATTTTTCTGCTCATGGATTAATCAGCTACTTCCATTTTCATCCTTAATGAAGAGGCAAAAAATCTTTCCCTCATGACACAGGGCTAGGCCTGTGTATTGACATGCAAAAAAGTTCCTTGGGGAATTGTTGGGAAGAGGAGAATTAAGAATTCCTAGAAGATTATTTGGCTTGGTCATGACTGCTTCTTTGCACAAATTTTCACAAATTAAGACTGTAGGTCATCCAGTGGTAAAACTCAGAGAAGCCATTCCTGCATAGACCATATAGCCCAACTTGTAGAGTGCCTGACTCGCATGCTCGAGGCCCGGGTTTGAGTCCCCAGCACTGCGGGATTGCGGAAATAACAAGCAATCACATCCAATTCTGAGTCTCCCAACCCTCCATCATCTCTCTTTTTCTTCTCTTTTCTCCTCTCGTCACAAAAGGAATCAACACTCTAAAACAGCACCAAATACACATGCAACCTAATTCCACCAACACCTTTCAGCAGGCTACTGTTCTCCAAGAGAGCAGTGCTCAACACTCACCTGCATTTCTTCAGAGTTCTTGTTCCAGGAAGTCACTCTTCTCTCTCTCAGGACAGAGATCACGGGTCTTTCATGACCATGCCTGTGAGGGTAATTCTTCAACACAATCAACAGCTGTGCATTGTGCACCAGGTTTCAGTGGCATGAAATTCAAAATGACAACTGCACTTGTATCTGGCACTCTCAAAGCTTCTTGGACACACTGCGACACTCTCTGCCAATGAAGGGGACTTCAACACCAGAGCACTTACCACCTGTACCTCAATTTCTACTGGAAAGCCAAGAAGTGAACACAAAAGTCAGCTGCTCTTGTCCCTGTAACGTCTCTGACACTTTTGCTTTGCAGGGACTTGACTGTGATTTCTTGGTGAACAAAGTTAGGATTTGGGGGGGCTGAATCAAAGTTAGCCTAATTGATAGCATTCAGGAGGATCACAGGGCATTGACAACCTACTCACCCAATATCATTGGAGCTCCAGTGACAAGAGGAATGGGGCCCTTTTGTGGACTCTTGTTAACATTGGTGGACATCCTCAAGAGAAACAGTGCAGGTATTAGTGCTGCATATCCCAAGATCAACTGGCTTAAATTGTAGGTCGTGGGGGAAAGTGCAGTGAAGTTGGGAAAGCCTGTGCTCATGGTTCTTGTGCCAGCAAAAATAGGAATCATCATTCGTATATTAGGCTGTCCCTTAGGGAGCAACAGAAAAGAGACAGGAATGTGCATGGGCATGTTGTTCTAAGAAAAGTAATGAGCTTAGGTGTTTATGGTTGCATAGAGAATGAGGGGGCAATAACTACATCCTGTATTTGAAGTGTATGATGAGGCTGAATGTATGTTGTGGAGTTTGTGGGTTGACCAATTTGGATTTTGAGTTTCATAGGGTCTCTTCTGTGAGGTTGTTTTCCAGCATCAACACACTTCAAGTTTTCTGGTCCCCCAATGTACTTACTCTCCTCTTTTGAATATGCAGTTTGGAAGTTTTGAACCAATCCACCTTGAGCACGACCTATGTTCAACCTGTTGCTATGCCCTGTTAATCTGTGCTCATCATGCAGTCACCAGGATGTTAATTCATCTACAGCTTGTGGTCTTCTCCATCCTGGGTCTGGGTGTAAGACTCCTGGCAATATCCCACAGGCTCTTGGGACAGAGGGGTATTTGTCTGCTCATGAAGACTAACCAATTTGTGAATAAAGTGTGGCAAGTCATTTCTTCATCTTGTTTCGATGTGATGTGACCCTGGAATTATCCCAGGAGGTAAGTTTCAGGGTGCAGTCTAGTTGTAAGGCAGCAGCCAAGGAGGAGGTGCCTGGCAGTTAGAGTGAGCACAGAACAACTCTCCTTGCATGTCAGGTTCGTCCTGTCCTCCTTCCAACATGATGAGTGAATGACTCCCTGCTCACTGCATGAGCCACCAGAGGAATCACACACCTTCACATGGAACATGGTCATCCCAGGTTCCATCAGTCTCCTTTCCAGAATTCGTAGGACAGGAGAAGAAACCTGACAGATGGAATGTGTTGTGTCCCAAATCAATGATCACCTCAAACATGGCCCAGCACTACATGTTGTACTGAGCTGAGCAATCACCAAGCTTCTCTCCGTGTGGCTGCTAGACCCCTAGGCTAGTTTCCTGACTCTGAAGAAGATCCGGGTTTTCCCAGTACGGGAGTAGTGGGTTTGGAGCGCAAATCCATTGGTGCCAGTGCTAAGATTGATGACCCACGTGCTCTCAAGCACCCCTTGGTCCCAGCTTGCTCCAGTGGAATTTGTGGAGGCTATTAGCCTGCATCAGGAGCCAGATGAGCTTCTTGTCAGCAAGAACGATGTGGCCAACAGAGCAGAGCGCCACCTCGTGGACCTGGGTGGAAGTGCGAGCTCTCAAACTTTAATGGGATCCCTAGTCCTGCCTGGACATGGGGGAATTTATGGCTCATGAGGCTCTATACCGCTTACTACCTGTTTTCTCACTGACCAGGAAACAAGGATAGAATCCTTTCTTCAAAATCGCAAGACCCTGGCACCCGCTCTCTTCATCTATCCTCTTACCCTCAGAGATGAGCCACAGCATGTCTTCAATGTGGATTTGAAGTGATCAGGAGCTGAAAGTTCTCTGGATGCCATGGGATGGTGACGCTTCCATGTTATCATTCTGATCCTCTATGACCTCAGGGGGAATCTGGGGTGCAGGCACAATGTCACTGGACCCACTTGTGAAAGATCATGTTGCCCAGGGCTTTACCATCATTCTGGGGAGTGCTATCAAGTGCCTTCTCCTTCCAGGGTTTCAAAACACTGGGCCATTCACATCCTCCCTGACCAGTGTCTGCTCCTTCCCCTTTGATTAGACGAGTTCTCCCATGAATGGCTCTCATGTCACAGGAGAACTGGTAAACAATGGTTACATTTTTCTGAGGGAAATTGATTGCAACAAAATGAATGAAGAATCAAGGATAGGACATTAGCCACTTATCACTCTGTAATAAATCTGGAGAGAAATAACTGAAAATATAACGAGAAGAAGATAGAAATTGGATAAGGAATGTTTTCTCTTTGTCACCACATTTCCATTCTGGGACCCCAGAACATATGATCCATCGCCACATGCCTTTGCCTGTTTATATCTCCCAAGAGTATCAGGCTAAATTACTGAAGCACTTTTACTGAGGGAAACAGGAGAAGAACAGGAGGCACAAATTCCTATGCCTCACTGTTTCCTGAGAATATGGGCAAGATCCAGCACCTGATCTGGCTTGTGCATTAAGCACAGCTCTCTGCTTTTTAAAATTTTTCAAAGAAAAGGTCAAAAGTAAAAATAAGAAAAAAAATACTTTTTAGGAATGTGTCAGTTGATTTTGAAAGTAATGGCTAGGTTCATGTGTGAATGATCCCCCATATCTCCAATGGTATTCACCAATAGAGCATATTCTCAATCCCACATGGTCCAGATTCTGCCCCTTTACCTGGAGTACTTGGATCCCTGATATATTTTTCTACTCATGGATCAATCACCTACTTCCATTTTCATCCTTAATGAAGAGGGGAAAAATCTTTCTCTCAGGACACAGGGCTAGCCCTGTGTATTGACATGCAAAAACATTTCGGTGGATTTTGGGGAAGAGGATAATTAAGAATTCCTTGAAGATAGTTTGTTTTTTTCATGATTACTTCTCTGCATACAATTTCACAAATTAAGACTGTAGGTGATCAAGTGTTGTAACTCAGAGAAGCCATTCTAGCGTAGGCCATATAGCCCAACTTGTAGAGTGCCTAGATCGCATGCTCGAGGCCTGGTTCGAGTCCCCAGCACTATGGGATTGTGGAAATAACAAACAAACACATCCAATTCTGAGCCTCCCAACCCTCCATCATCTCTCTTTTTCTTATCTTTTCTCCTCTCGTCACAAAAGGAATCAACATTCTAAAACAGCACCAATTTCACATGCAACACTATGGCACCAACACCTGCAGCAGGCTACTGTGCTCCAAGAAAGCAGTGTTCAACACTCACCTGCATTTCCTCAGAGTACTTGTTCCATGAAATCATTCTACTCTCTCTGAGGACAGAGAGCACAGGTCTCTCAAGAGAATTTCTATTAAGGTAATTCTTCAGAACAATCTACAGCTGTGCATTGTGCACCAGGTTTCAGTGGCAGGAAATTCAAAATGACAACTGCACTTGTACCTGGCACACTCTAGGCTTCTTAGACACACTGCAATACACTCTGCCAATGAAGGGGACTTCCACACCAGAGCACTTACCACCTGTACCTCAATGCCTACTGGAAAGCCAGGAGGTGAACACAAAGGACAGCTGTTCTTGTCCCTGTAATGTCTCTGACACTTTTGAGTTGCAGGGGCTTGACTGTGATTTCTTGGTGAACAAATTTAGGATTTGGGGCTAAATCAAAATTAGCTAATTGATAGCATTCAGGATGATCACAGGGCTTTGACAACATACTCACCCAATATCATTGGAGCTCCACTGACAAGAGGAATGGATCACTTTTGTGGACTCTTGTTAACATTCATGGATGTCCTCAGGAGAAACAGTGCAGGGATTAGTGTTGCATATCCTGGATCAACTGGCTTAAATTGCAGGTAGTGGGGGAAAGTGCAGTGAAGTTGGGAAAGCCTGTGCTCATGGTTCTTGTGCTGTCAAAAATAGGAATCATCATTCGTATATTCGGCTGTCCCTTAGGTGCAACAGAAAAGAGACAGGAATGTGCATGGGCATGTTGTTCTAAAAGAGGTAATGAGTGTAGGTGTTTGTGGTTGCATAGAGAATGAGCGGGCAATTACTACTTCCTGTATTTGTAATGTATGATGAGACTGAATGTATGTCATGGAGTTTTTGAGTTGACCATGATGGATGGCGAGTTTCATAGGGTCTCTTCTCTGAAGTTGTTTTCCAGCATCAACTCACTTCAACTTTTCTGGCCCACCAAATGTACTTTTTCTCTTGTTTTGAATATTCAGTTTGGAAGCTTTGAACCATTCCACTTTGAGCTTGTTCTATGTTCAAATCTGGTGTTATGCCCTGTGAAACTGTGCTCATCATGCCATCACCAGGCTGTTGATTCTTCCCCAGATTGTGGTCTGCTCCATCCTGGGGCTGGTTAGAGGACTTCTGGCAATGTCCCATAGGCTCTTGGGACAGAGAGGTATTAGTGTGATCAAGAAGATGAACCTTTCTGTGAGTAAAATGTGGCAAGTCATTTCTTCAGTTTTTTTTGATGTGATGTGACACTGGAATTATCCCAGCAGGTAAATTTCAGGCTGTAGTCTAGTTGTAAGGCAGCATCCAAGGAGGAGTTGCCTGGGAGTTGGAGTGAGTACAGAACAACTTTCCTTTTATGTCAGGTTCATCCTGTCCTCCTTCCAACATGCTGAATGAATGGCTCCCTCCTCTCTTCATGAGCCACCAGATGAGTCACTCACCTCAACATGGAATATGGACATCCCAGGTTCCATCAGTCTCCTTTTCAGACTTTGTAGGATAGGAGAAGAAACTCGACAGATGGAATGTGATGTGTCCCAAATCAATGATCACCTCAACCATGGTGCTGCACTGCATGCTCTACTGAGCTGTGTACTCACCAACCATGTCTCCCTGTGGCTGCTAGGCCCCTAGGCTAGTTTCTCAACTTGAAGGAAACCAGGGTTGTCCCAGTCCTGGGGGAGTGGTGTCAGAGGGCAAATCCACTGTAGCCATTGCTAAGATTATTTACCCACGTGGGCTCAAGCACCCCTCGGTCCCAGCTTGTTTCACTGGAATTTGTGGGGGTTATTAGTCTGCATCAGGAGCCACATGAGCTGCCTGTCGGTAATAACGATGCGGCATAACACAGGAGGAAAATCTTCCTATGCCTCACCCTTTTCTGAGAGGATGTTCAAGATCCATCACCTGAACTGACTTGTCCATTATGCACAGCACTCTGCTGTTTAGAATTTTTCAAAAAAAAATGACTAAAGGAAAAATAAAAAATAGGATCGAGGAATGTGTCTGTAGTGTGCGAATATAATGGCTAGGTATGCACCTGTGAATGATCCCCAAATTGTATATTCATAATCACCAAGTGAGCATTTTCTCAATCTCAAATTGTACTGCCTCTGCCCCACCCCTGCCCCTGGCATCCTTGGATCCCTAATAAAAATTTACTGCTCAGGGATCAGCTACATCCATTTTCCTCCTTAAGAGAAGAGGGAAAACAACTTTACCTCAGGATGCACTACTAGGCTTGGGTATTGACATGCAAAAGAGTTCCTTGCGGGATTGTTGTGAACAAGAGAAATAAGAATTTTCAGGCATTGTTGACTTGGTCATGATTGCTTGCCTGCATGCAATTTAACAATGTAGGACTGTAGGTGAACAAGTGTTGTAACTCAGAGGCCCTTCCTGTGCAGGCTTTATAGCCCATCACATAGAGTGTTTGTCTCTCAAGCTCAAGACAAAGGTTTGAGTACCAGGCACTGTTGGATTGCGGAAATTCAAAACAAATGATAGACACCAATTCAGAATCCTCTCCCCTCTTTCTTTTCTCTTCTCCTCTCCTCACAACATGAATCAACACTGGAAAACAGAACCAATTTCACATACAACCCATTTTCACTGATACCTTTCAGTTTGCAAATGTGCTCCAAGTGAGCAGTGATGCCCACTCACCTGCATTTCTTCAGAGTACTACTTCCATGACCTCACTCAACTTTCCTTAGGACAGAGATCACGGGGCTCTCATGAGGAGGCTTATGCAAATAATTCATCACAACCTTCTTCTGCTGTGCATTGATCACCAGGTTCTGGTGGCAGGGAATTCAAAATGACAACCACACTTGTACCTGGAACTCTCCAGGCTTCTTGGAAACACTCCCATTCTCTCTGCCAATGAAGGGGACTTTCACACCTGAGAACTATCCACGTGAGTCTCAATGTCAACTGGAAAACCAAGAGGTGAACGCAAAAGACCACCACTCTATTCCCTGTACTTTCTCTGACAGTCTGCTTTGTAGTGGCTTGCATGTGACTTCTTGATGAATAAAGGTAGGATTTGGGGCTGAATCGATGTTAGCATCTATGGAGTTCATCAGGAGGGTCACGGGGGCTTCACAACCCACTCAACAAATATCATTGGAGCTCCAGTGTCAAGAGGAAGGGAACACTTTTTTAGATTCTTGATAATATTGATGGAACCCCGGAAGAGATGCAGTGTAGTATTGGGTGAGGCATAACCACAACTCGGGTTGCGAGTTGCTCTCATGTTTACTGGGGATCAGGGAATTAATGCATTGTTCTTTGGATGATAAGGATTGACACAAAGCCACTATTTGCAAAAACTGACAATGGAAGAAGGAAATCAGAGACATTAGGCCTATGGCACGTTGGTGGTGGAAAGAAACAAGTCAAGAAAGAAAACGGATTTGACAATTTGCAAATGCTTGAGGAACGCTTTTCCTTCTCATTGATTGTATTAAAATGTTGGTTATTATGGTGCCAATTCTGTTTTAATATTCAGGTTTTGCCATTTTAGGGTCTTCAGTCTTGGGTATTCATAGACATTTTAGGGATTAAATTTCTGAGATTGTGGTGCAGGATTCATTCAGAGATCCAGGGATTAGAGTTGCATATGTAGGATCAGCTGGTTTAAATTGTAGGTCGTGGGGTAGGTGCTGTGATGTTAGAAGAGCCTTTGCTCACGGTTCTTGTGCCACAAAAATTAGGAATTAGCATACATATATGCAGCTCTCCCTTGGGAGCTACAGAAAAGAGACAGGTATTTGCAAGGGCAATGATGTACTTTCAAGGGAAATTAGGGTCGGTGTTCATGGTTGCATACAGAATGAAAGGGCAATAGCTACTTCCTGTATTTGTAGTGTAGGATGAGTCTGACTATATATCGTGGAGTTTGTGGATTGACCATGAACAATGGTGAGTTTCATAGTGTCTCTTCTCTGAAGTTGTTTTCCAGCATGAACAACCTCCAGGTTTTCTTGCACCCCTAACAACCTTACTGTCCCCATTTGAATATTCACCTTGGAAGTTTTGCAACATTCCACGTTCAGCATGGTCTATGTTGAAACCTAGTGTTATGCCCTGTGAAACTGTGCTCATCATGCCATCACGAGGTTGCTATTTCATTCACTGGTTTGTAGTCCGCTCCCTCCCTGGGCTGCTTAGAAGAATCCTGGAAATATCCCACCCACCATTGGGAGAGAGGGGCATTTGTCTGGTCAAGAAGATAAACCATTCTGTGAATGCAGATTGACAAGACATTTCTGCATCTTGAGGAGTTTTGATGTGCCCTGGAGAATTCCCAGCAAGTAAATATCTGGGTACAGACATGTCCTAAAGCTGCAGCCAAGGAGGAGGGGCCTGGCAGTTGGAGTGAGCACACAACAACTCTCCTTGCTTGTTAGGATCATCGTGCGTTCTGTCCAACAAGCTGAGTGAATGATTCCCTCCTCTCTGCTTGAGTCACCAGAGGAGCCACACACATTCACATGGAACACAGACATCCCATGTAACAACTGACTCTTTTCCAGACTTTGTAAGTTAGTTGGGGCAACCTGACAGATGGAATGTGATATATCCCAATTAAATAATCTCTAAAGCCACGACGCTGCACTGCATGCTCTTCTGAGCTGAGTGCTTACCACCCAGCTCTCTGTGTGGCTGCTAGGCCTCTAGGCTAGTTTTCTGACTCTGAAGAAACCCGGGTTTTCCCAATCCTGGAGGAGTGCGGTCAAATGGCAAATCTACTGGTGGTGGTGCTAAGCTTGTTGAGCTACATCCTCTCAGGCACCCCTCGGTCCCAGCCTGTTACACTGGAACTTGTGGGGGATTATAGCCTGAAGCAGGAGCCAGGTGTGCTGGCTCTCAGCATGAATGGTGTGGGAAATGGAGCACAGCACCACCTACCAGGCTCGTGTGGAAGTGCAGGCTGTCAGGTTTCAGTGGGAACACTTGTCTTGCCTGGAGGGGTTTATCGCCCATGGGGCTGCATATCGCTTACAGCTTGCTTTCTGGTTGACCAGGCATCAAGGAAAGTATCACATCTTTAAAACGCAGGACACTGCCGCTCCCTTTGTCTATCCACTTACCATCAGAGCTGAGCTGGTGCTTGTCTGGAATGTTGGCTGGTAGGGCCCAGGAGCGGAATGATCTCTGTTTGCCATGGGAACCGTGACACCACTGTGTTCTTAGGCCGCTCCTCTGTGACCTCAGGTGGAATCTGTGGTGCAGGCCATGTCATGTGAGCCAATCCTCAAATTTTCTTTGTCACAAGTCTTCACAAACCCTCTGGAGAGTGCAAACATGTGCCTTCTTCTACCGGAGTCTATAAGCCCCACACCCTTCACAACCTAGTAGCCCAAGGCCTGCTCCCTCCACTTTGATTAGAAGAGATCTCCCATGAATGGTTCTCATGCCACAGGAGAACTGGTAAGCAATTGATGCATTTTTCTGAGTGGAATTGAATGTACCTGAACCTGAATGAATGAAGGATCAAGGATATGACTTTCAGCTGCTTATCTCTCTGTAATGAATCTTGAGAGGAATAACTGAAATCATACCGAGCAGAAGATTGAAATTGGATGAGGAATGTTTTCTTTTTGACACCATGTTTCACTTCTGGGACCCCAGACCAAATGAGGCATCACCACTTGTCTTTGCCTCTTTATATACCCAACAGCATCTGTCTAAATTACTGAAACACTCCCTCACTGATGGAAACAGGCATAATGCAGGAGGAAAATCTTCCTATTCCTTACCCTTTCCTGAGAGGATATGCAAGATCCATCACCTGAACTGACTTGTCCATTATGCACAGCACTCTACTGTTTAGAATTTTTCACACAAAAAAAGAATGATGAAAGAAAAATAAGAAAAAAATAAGATCGAGGAAAGTGTCAGTAGATTGGGAATATAATGTCTAGGTATGCACGTGTGAATGATCTCCAAAATGTACATTCATAGTCACCTATTGAGCATGTTCTCAATCTCAAATAGTACTGCCTCTGCCCCTGCCCCTGCCCCTGGCATCCTTGGGTCCCTGATAAAAATGTTCTGCTCATGGATCAGCTACATCCGTCTTCCTCCTTAAATGAAGAGGGAATAAATATTTCCCTCAGGACACAACACAAGTCTTGGGTATTGACATGCAAAAGAGTCTCTTGCTGGATTGTTGTAAACAAGAGAAATAAGAATTTTCAGGCATTGTTTGGCTTGGTCATGATTGGTAGCCTGCATGCATTTTCAAATAGTAGGACTTTAGTTGAACAAGTTTTGTAACTCAGAGGCACTTCCTGAGCTGGCGATATAGCCCATCACGTAGAGAGCTTGTCTCTCAAGCTCTAGAACCAGGTTCCCCAGCACTGTTGGACTGTAGAAATTCAAAACAAACAAAACTAACCAATTCAGAATCCTCTCCCTTCTTTCTTTTCTCTTCTCCTCTCCTCAAAAATGAATCAACACTGGAAAACAGAACCAGTTTCACATGCAACCCATTTCCACTGACACCTTTCAAGTTGCAAATGTGCTCCAAGTTAGCAGTGATGGCCACTCACCTGCATTTCTTCAGAGTACTACTTCCACGACATCACTCTACTCTCCTTAGGACAGAGATCACGGGTCTCTCATGAGGATGCTTATGCAAATAATTCTTCACAACCTTCTTCCACTGCGCATTGTTCACCAGGTTTTGGTGGCAGGGAATTCAAAATGAAAACCACACTTTTACCTTGAACTCTCCAGGCTTCTTGGAAACACTCCCACTCTCTCTGCCAATGAAGGGGACTTCCACAGCTGAGCACGTTCCACGTGAATCTCAATGTCAACTGGAAAACCAACAGGTGAACACAAAAGACCACCACTCTATTCCCTGGACTTTCTCTGACACTCTGCTTTGTAGTGGCTTGCATGTGACTTCTTGATGAATAAAGTTAGGATTTGGGGCTGAACGATGTTAGCCTCCTGGAGTGCATCAGGAGGGTCACAGGGGCTTCACAACCCTCTCAACCAATATCATTGGAGTTCCCATGTCAAGAGGAATGGAGCCCTTTTTTAGATACTTGTTAATATTGATGGAAACCCACAAGAGATGCAGTGTAGTATTGGGTGAAGCATAACCACAACTCGGGTTGCGAGTTGCTCTCATGTTTACCGGGGATCTGGGAAATAATTCATTGTGCTTTGAATGGTAAGGATTGACACAAAACCACTCTTTGCAAGAACTCACACCGGAAGAAAGAAGTCAGAGACATTAGGCCTATGGCACGTTGGTGGTGGATAGAAAAAAGTCAAGAAAGAAAATGGATCTGACAATTTGCAAGTGCTTGAGGAACGCTTTTCCTTCTCATTGATTGTATTAAAATGTTGGTTGTTATGGTAGCACTTCTGTTTTGATATTCAGGTTTTGCCAATTTAGGGTCTTCAAACTTGAATATTCTTAGAACTTTTGGGGATTAAATTTCTGAGATTGTGGTGCACTCTTCATATGGAGAGCCGGAGATTAGAGTTGCATATTCCAGTATCAACTGGTTTAAATTGTAGGTCGTGGGTAGGTGCTGTGATGTTAGGACAGTCTTTGCTCATGGTTCTTGTTCCACAAAAAGCAGGAATCAGCATACATATATGTGGCTGTCCCTTGGGAGCTACAGAAAAGAGACAGGAATTTTCAAGGGCATTGATGTACTTTCAAGGGAAATTAGGGTCTGTGTTCATGGTTGTATATGGAATGAAAGGGCAATAACTACTTCCTGTATTTGTAGTGTAGGATGAGTCTGAATATGTCATGGAATTTGTGGATTGACCATGAACAATGGCGAGTTTCATAGTGTCTCTTCTCCAAAGTTGTTTTCCAGCATGAATAACCTCCAGCTTTTCTTGCCCCCCAAACCTCCTTACTGTCCCCCTTTGAATATTCACCTTGGAAGCTTTGTACCATTCCACATTCAGCTTGTTCTATGCTGAAACCTGGTGTTATGCCCTGTGAAACTGTGCTCAACATGCCATCACCAGGCTGTTATGTCATTTGCCGCTTTGTAGTCTGCTCCCTCCCCGGGGGCTGCTTAGAGGACTCCTGGCAATATCCCACCAGCCATTGGGACAGAGGGGCACTTGTCTGGTCAAGAAGATGAACTATTGTGTGAATGCAGATTGGCAAGACATTTCTGCATCTTGAGGAGTTTTGATGTGCCCTGGAGAAATTCCTTGTCTTAAAGCTGCAGCCAAGGAGGAGGGGCCTGGCAGTTGGAGTGAGCACACAACAAATCTCCTTGCTTGTTAGGATCATCCTGCCCTCTGTCCAACAAGCTGAGTGAATGATTCTTTCCTTTCTTCAGGAGCCACCAGAGGAGCCACACAACTTCACATGGAACATGGACATCCCACAGAACAACTGTCTCCTTTCTAGGCTTTGTAGGTTAGGAGGGGAAACCCAACAGATGGAATGTGATGTATCCCAATTCAATGATCACTAAAGCCACGGCGCTGCACTGCATGCTCTACTGTGCTGAGCGCTCACCACCTATCTCTCTTTGTGGCTTCTAGGCCTCTAGGCTAGTTTCCTGATGCTGAAGAAGACCCGGGTTTTCCCAGGCCTGGAGGAGTGTGGTCAGATGGCAAATCCACTGGTGGTGGTGCTAAGCTTGTTGAGCTACATCCTCTCAGGCACCGCTCGGTCCCAGCATGTTCCACTGGAACATGTGTGGGCTTATAGCCTGCAGCAGGAGCCAGGTGAGCAGGCTCTCAGCATGAATGGTGCGGGCAATGGAGCACAGCGCCACCTACAGGGCAGGTATGGAAGTGCAGGCTGTCAGGTTTCAGTTGGAACACTTGTCTTGCCAGGAAATGAATGATATATCTCCACGGGGCTCCATACTTCTTTCAACTTGGTTTCTCATTGACCAGGCAACAAAGAATGCATTACTTCTTTAAAAACACAGGACCCTGGCATCCGCTTCCTTTGTCTATCTTGTTACCCTCACATCTGAGCCAGTGGTTGTCTTGAATGTTGGCTGGAAGCGGCCAAGAATGGAAGGATCTCTAGTTGCCATGGGAACCGTGACACCACTCAGTTCTCAGGCCGCTCCTCTGTGACCTCAGGTGGAATCTGAGGTGCAGGCCATGTCACGGGAGCCAATCATCTAATTTTCTGTCGCCCAAGGCTTCACAAACCCTCTGGGGTGTGCAATCAAGTGCCTTCTCCTATGGGAGCTTAGAAGCCCCATGCCCTTCACAACCTAGCAGCCCAATGCTTGCTCCCTCCCCTTTGATGAGAAGAGATCTCCCATGAATGGTTCTCAATCCACAGGAGAATTGGTAAACAGTTGATGCATTCTTCTGAGTGGAATTGAATGCACCTGAATGAATGAAGTATCAAGCTTATGACTTTCAGCCGCTTATCTCTCTGTAATGAATCTTGAGAGGAATAACTGAAATCATACCGAGCAGAAGATTGAAATTGGATGAGGAATGTTTTCTTTTCGACACCATGTTTCTCTTCTGGGACCCCAGACCAAATGAGGCATCACCACTTGCCTTTGCCTCTTTATATACTCAACAGCATGTCTAAATTACTGAAACACCATCTCCCTCACTGATGGAAACAGGCATAATGCAGGAGGAAAATCTTCCTATGCCTTACCCTTTCCTGAGAGGATATGCAAGATCCATCACCTGAACTGACTTGTCCATTATGCACAGCACTCTGCTGTTTAGAATTTTTCACACACACAAAAAATAAAATGATGAAAGAAAAAATAAGAAAAAAATAAGATTGTAGAAAAAGTCAATAGATTGCGAATATAATGGCTAGATATGCACATTTGAATGATCCCCAAAATGTACATTCATAGTCACCTATTGAGCATGTTCTCAATCTCAAATAGTACTGCCTCTGCACCTGCCCCTGCCCCTGACGTCCTTGGATCCCTGATAAAGATTTTCTGCTCAGGGATCAGCTACATCCGTCTTCCTCCTTAAATGAAGAGGGAATAAATATTTCCCTCAAGACACACCACCAGCCTTGGGTATTGACATGCAAAAGAGTTCCTTGCTGGATTGTTGTAAACAAGAGAATTAAGAATTTTCAGGCATTGTTTGACTTGGTCATGATTGCTTGCCTGCATGCATTTTCACAAAGTAGGACTTTAGTTGAACAAGTTTTGTAACTCAGAGGCACTTCCTGTGCTGGCAATATAGCCCATCATGTAGAGAGCTTGCCTCTCAAGCTGGAGACCCAGGTTCAAGTCCCCGGCACTGTTGGATTGTGGAAATTCAAAACAAACAAAACAAACCAATTCAGAATCCTCTCCCCTCTTTCTTTTCTCTTCTCCTCTTCTCAAAAATGAATCAACACAGGAAAACAGAACTAGTTTCACATGCAACCCATTTCCACTGACACCTTTCAAGTTGCAAATGTGCTCCAAGTTAGCAGTGATGGCCACTCACCTGCATTTCTTCAGTGTACTACTTCCACGACATCACTCTACTCTCCTTAGGACAGAGATCACAGGTCTCTCATAAGGATGCTTATGTGAATAATTCTTCAAAACCTTCTTCCTGCGCATTGTTCACTGGGTTTCAGTGGCAGGGAATTTAAAATGAAAGCCACACTTTTACCTTGAACTCTCCAGGCTTCTTGGAAACACTCCCACTCTCTCTGCCAATGAAGGGGACTTCCACAGCTGAGCACATTCCACGTGAATCTCAATGTCAACTGGAAAACCAACAGGTGAACACAAAAGACCACCACTGTATTCCCTGGACTTTCTCTGACAGTCTGCTTTGCAGTGGCTTGAATGTGACTAATTGGTGAATAAAGTTAGGATTTGTGACCAATTCAAAATTAGCCTCTATGGAGCGCATCAGGAGGGTCACAGGGGCTTCACAACCCTCTCAACCAATATCATTGGAGCTCCCGTGTCAAGAGGAATGGAGTCCATTTTTAGATACTTGTTAATATTGATGGAACCCCACAAGAGATGCTGTGTAGTATTGGGTGAAGCATAATCACAACTCGGGTTGTGAGTTGCTCTCATGTTTACCGGGGATCTGGGAAATAATTCATTGTGCTTTGGATGGTAAGAATTCACACAAAACCACTCTTTGCAAGAACTCACAATGGAAGAAGGAAGTCAGAGACATTAGGCCTATGGCACGTTGGCGGTGGATAGAAAAAAGTCAAGAAAGAAGATGGATTTGACAATTTGCAAATGCTTGAGGAACACTTTTCCTTCTCATTGATTGTATTAAAATGTTGGTTGTTATGGTAGCACTTCTGTTTTGATATTCAGGTTTTGCCAATTTAGGGTCTTCAAACTTGAATATTCTTAGAATTTTGGGGACTAAATTTCTGAGATTGTGGTGCACTCTTTATTCAGAGAATTGGGGATTAGAGTTGCATATGCCAGTATCAACTGGTTTAAATTGTAGGTCGTGGGTAGGTGCTGTGATGTTAGGACAGCCTTTGCTTATGGTTCTTGTTCCACAGAAAACAGAAATAAGCATACATATATGCGGCTGTCCCTTGGGAGCTACAGAAGAGAGACAGGAATTTGCAAGGGTGTTGATGTGCTTTCAAGGGAAATTAGGGTCAGTGTTCATGTTTGCATACAGAATAAAAGGGCAATAACTATTTCTTGAGGTGTAGTGTAGGATGTCTGAATATATGTCATGGAGTTTGTGGGTTGACCATGAACAATGGTGAGTTTCATAGTGTGTCTTCTCTGAAGTTGTTTTCCAGCATGAGCAACCTCCAGCTTTTCCTGTCCCCCAAACATCCTTTCTGTCCCTTTTTGAATATTCACCTTTGAAGCTTTGCACCATTCCACTTTCAGCATGGTCTATGTTGAAACCTGGTGTTATGCCCTGTGAAACTTTGCTCAGCATGCCATCACTAGGCTGTTATTTCATTCGCCAACTTGTAGTCTGCTCCCTCCCCTTGGCTGTTTAGAGGACTGCTGGCAATATCTCACCAGTCATTTGGACAGAAGGGCATTTGTCTGGTCAAGAAGATGAACTATTTTGTGAATGCAGATTGGCAAGACATTTCTGCATCTTGAGGAGTTTTGATGTGCCCTGTTCAAATCCCAGCTGGTTTGTATCTGGGTACAGCCTTGTCTTAAAGCTGCAGCCAAGGCAGAGGGGCCTGTCAGTTGGAGTGAGCACACAAAAATCTCCTTACTTCTTGGGTTTGTCTTGTCCTCTGTCCAACATGCTGAGTGCATGTCCCTCCTCTCTTCATGACCCACAGAGGAGCTACACACCCTCACAGAAAACACGGACATTCTATGTAAAAGCTGTCTCCTTTCCAGACTGTGTAGGTTAGGAGGGGAAACCTGACAGATGTATTGTGATGTGTCCCAATTCAATGATCACTAAAGCCAGGGTGCGGGCGCTGCATGCTCTACTGCACTGAGCACTCACCACTCATCACTCTGTGTTGCGGGTAGGTCTCTAGGCTAGTTTACTGACTCCTAAGATTACCCAGCTTTTCCCAGTTCTGGATGAGTGTGGTCAAATGGCAAATCCACTGGTTCCGGTGCTAATCTTCTTGAGCTACGTTCTTTCAGGCACCTCTCATTCCCAGTCTGTTCCACTGGAACTTGTGGAGGCATACAGCCTGCAGCAGGAGCCAGGTGAGTTGGCTCTCAGCATGAATGGTGCGGACAATGGAGAACACCGCCATCTCGCAGGCCTGTGTGGAAGTGCAGATTATCAGACTTCAGTGGGAACCCTTGTCTTGCCTGGATAAGGAGGTTTTTATTGCCAAGGAAAATATTTCTTGAAAATGCAGGACCCTGGCAGCTGCTCCCTTTTTCTATCCTCTTACTCTCACAGCTGACCTGGTGCTTGTCTTGAATGTTGGCTGGAAGTGGCCAGGAGCGGAATGATCTCTCCTTGCCATGGGAACCTTGACACCACTGTGTTCTCAGGCCGCTCCTCTGTGACCTCAGGTGGAATCTGCGGTGCATGCCATGTCATGGGAGCCATTCCTCAAATTTTATTTTGCCCAAGGCTTCACAAACCCTCTGGGGAATGCAAATAAGTGCCTTCTACTACCAGAGCCTTGAAGCACTACGCCCTTCACAACCAAGCAGCCCAAAGCCATCTCCCTCCCCTTTGATTAGAGGAGATCTCCCATGAATGATTCTCATGCCACAGGAGAACTTTTAAGCAATTGATGCATTTTTCAGAGTGGAATTGAATGCACCTGAATGCATGAAGGATCAGGGATATGACTTTCAGCAACTTATTTCTCTGTAATGAATCTTGAGAGGGATAACTGAAATCACAGCAAGCAGAAGATCAAAATTGGATGAGGAATGTTTTCTTTTTGATACCTTGTTTCACTTCTGGGACCCCAGACCAAATTAGTTATCACCACTTGCCTTTGCCTCTTTATATACCCAACAACATCTGTCTAAATTACCAAAGAACTTCATAAGAAAATCTTCCTATGCCTCACCTTTTCCTGAGAGGATGTGCAAGATCCATCACCTGAACTAGCTTGTCCATTTACCAAAGAAAATCTTCCTATGCCTCACCTTTTCCTGAGAGGATGTGCAAGATCCATCACCTGAACTGGCTTGTCCATTATGCACAGCAGTCTGCTGTTTAGAATTTTTCAAAAAAAAAAAATGAGAAAAGGAAAAATAAGAAAATAATAGGATCATGGAAATTGTCAGTACATTCTGAATATAATGGCTAGGTATGCATGTGTGAATGATCCCCAAAATGTACATTCATATTCACCAATTGAGCATGCTCTCAATCCCAGATGGTCCTGCCTCTACCCCTGCTCCTTGCTTCCTTGGATCCCTGATAAATATTTTCTGCTCAGGGATCATCTACATCCTTTAGCTCTGAAAGCACTGGGTTGCCAACCAAGTGTCCTATACCCAGCAAAACTAACCTTCAGTATTGAAGCTGAAATAAAATCCCTCCATGATAAACAACAGTTAAAAGAATTTACAAATACAAAGCCTGCACTACAGAATGTTCTCAAGGAAATATTCCATGAGGAGGAAATGAAAATCAACAATGTAGGTCAGCAAAGGAGGAACTACCTTAAAAATAAATCCACTAAAAGAAGAAAGTAAGTCACATTAAAAACCAAATATAAGTTCCAATGACTGGGAATACATATCATATCTCAGTAATAACCTTGAACATTACTGGTCTAAAGTCATCATTCAAAAGCCATAGACTGGGAGAATGCCTTAAAAAGAAATTTCCAACAATATGCTGCCTGCAAGAGACTCATCTCATAGTAAAAGACATCCACAGACTAAAGGTGAAAGGATGGGTATAAAAGCTACCATGACCATGGATTCAGTAAAAAAGTGGGGGTTTCCATCCTTATATCAGATAAAATGGACTTCAAGTCAAAGTGAGTCAGAAAGGATAAAGAAGGCCATTTCATACTGCTTAAGGGAACCTTAATTCAGGAAGACATAATGAGAGTAATATTTATGCCCCAAACAATGGTGCATCACTGTACATCAAACAAATCCTTCTCAATTTCAGGAATCACAAAGACCACAACACAATAATTCTGGGTGACTTTAATGCACCACTCTCACCACTAGAAAGATCTTCCAAACAAAAACCAACCAAAGAAACCATAGAACTCAATAACACAATCAATAACTTAGATTTAATAGACATATATAGAATATTCCATCGATCAACGTACAGATTCAGTTTCTTCTCAGCAGCACATGGAACATTCTCAAAAATGGACCATATGCTATGCCACAAAGCAGCCCTTAGAAAATGCAAAAAATAGAGATACTGACTTGTGTTCTATCATATCATAATGTACTGAGAATATAAATCAATGACAAAATAAAAACCAGAAATTACTCTAACACCTGGAGACTAAATAACATGCTATTGAATAAAACATGGATAACAAAAAACATCAGGGAGAAGATAAAAATTTCTTAGAGGTCAATGAGAACAATGATACAACATATCAAAATCTCTGGGACACTATGAAAGCAGTACTAAGAGAAGAATTCATTGCATGCAGCGCATTCCAGAAAAGAATGAAAAGTCAACAACTAAATGACCTAGCATTACTGCTCAAAGCCCTAGAAAAAGAAGAACAGAATAACTGCAAAACTAGTAGAAGACAGGAAATAGTTAAAA
Source organism: Sciurus carolinensis (assembly GCF_902686445.1). Lineage (NCBI taxonomy): Eukaryota > Metazoa > Chordata > Mammalia > Rodentia > Sciuridae > Sciurus > Sciurus carolinensis. The sequence continues at coordinate 76,363 of NW_025920159.1, read as the reverse complement.
TCAAAGCTGAAATCAATGAAATTGAAACGAAAGAAACAATTCAAAAAATTGACAAAACAAAAAGTTGGTTCTTTGAGAAAGTAAAGAAAATAGAAAAACCCTTAGCCTCACTAACAAAGAGAAGGAGAGAGAAAACTCAAATTACTAAAATTCGTGATGAAAAAGGAAATATCATGAAAGACACCACTGAGATACAGAACATAATGTGAAGCTACTTTGAAAATATGTATTCCAACAAAATAGAAACTACAGAAGACATTGACAAATTTCTAGAAACATAAGCTCCTCCCAAACTGAACCAAGAGGACATACACAATTTAAGCATATCAATATCAAGCAGTGAAATAGAAGAAGCCATTAAAAATCTACCATCCAAGAAAAGTCCAGGACCAGATTGATTCTCAGCTGAGTTCTACAAGACCTTCAAAGTAGAACTCATTCCAGTCCTTCTCAAAGTATTCCAGGAAATAGAAAAGGAGGGTACCCTACTGAACTCATTCTATGAAGCTAATATCACCCTCATGCCCAAACCAGGCAAAGATACATAAAGGAAAGAAATTTTAAACCAATATTCTTCATGAATATAGTTGAAAAGATCTTAAGAAAATATTGGCAAACTGTATCCAAAAACATATTAAGAAAATTGTGCACCATGATCAAGTGGGGTTCATCCCTGGAATGCAACAATGGTTTAACATACATAAAAAATAAAATAATCCATAATGTCAATAGATTTAAGGATAAGAATCATATGGTTATTTCAATTGATGCAGAAAAACCAAAAAAAAAAGAGAGAAAAAAAAAAAAAACCTTGGGAATCAATCTAACTAAAGAGGTAAAAGATCTCTACAATGAAAACTACAAAACAGTGAAGAAAGAAAGTGAGGAATACCTTAGATGATGGAAAGATGTCCCATGTTCTTGGATAGGCAGAATTAATATTGTCAAAATGGCCATACTTCCAAAGATGCTATACAGATTTAATGCAATTCCAATTAAAATCCCTATGACATTTCTCATGGAAACAGAAGAAACAATCATGAAATTCATCTGGAAGAACAAAAGACACAGAATAGCCAAACCAATCCTGGGCAGGAAGAGTGATGCAGGGGGTATCACAATACCAGATCTTAAACTTTACTATAGGGCAATAGTAACAAAAATGGCATTGTATTAGCACCAAATTAGACAGGTAGACCAATGGTCCAGGATAGAAGACATGGAGATATATCCATATAAATACAGTAACCTTATACTAGACAAGGGTGTCAAAAACTTACAATGGAGAAAAGATAGCCTCTTCAACAAATGGTGCTGGGAAAACTGGAAATCCATATGCAGTAAAATGAAACTAAACCCCTTTCTCTCACCCTGTACAAAACTCAACTCAAAATGGATCAAGGATCTAGGAATTAGACCTGATATCCTTCTCCAAATAGAAGAAAAAGTAGGTCTTTATCTCCATCATGTGGGCTTAGGACCAGACTTCCTTAACCAGACACCCATAGCACAAAAAATAAAAACAAGAATTAATAAATGGGAGAGATTCAAACTAAAAAGTTCTTTCTCAGCACAGGAAACAATCAACAATGTGAAAGAGAGCCTAAGGAGTGTGAGAAAAATTTTTCCACACACACTTCAGACAGAGAACTCACCTCCATAGTTTATAAAAATCTTATAAAACTTTATTCCCAAAATACAAAGAACCCAATCAATAAATGGGCTAAGAAATGGGCAGACACTTCACAGAAGAAGATATACGGGTGATCAACAAATAAATGAAAAAGTGCTCAGCATCCCTGGTAATTAGAGAAACACAAATTAAAACCACCCTAAAATTTTATCTAACTCCAATTAGAAAGACTATTATCAAGAACACAAGAAGTAATAAGTGTTGGCGTGGATGTGGGGAAAAGAGCACACTCATACATTGCTGGTGGAGTTACAAATTGGTACAGCCACTCTGGAAAGCAGTATGGAGATTCCTCAGAAAGCTTGGAATGGACCCACCATTTGACCCAGCTATCCCACTCCTTGGCCTATACCCAAAGGACTTAAAATCAGCATACTACAGTGATGCAACCACATTAATGTCCATAGCAGCTCAATTCACAATAGCAAGATTGTGGAACCAACCTATATTCCCCTCAATTGATGAATGGAAAAAGAGATTGTGGTATATATACACAATGGAATATTACTCAGTCATAAAGAAAAATAAAATTATGGCATTTGCTGGAAAATGGATGAAGTTGGAAAATATGATACTTAGTGAAAGAAACCAAGCCCAAAACCAAAGGCTGAATGTTTTCTCTGATAAGTGCATGATAATATATAATGAAGGGAGTAGCAGTGGGAAGAGAAGAATGTAGGAACTTTGGAGGGTGTAGAGGAAAAGGGGTTGGGAGGGGGTGGGAATGGAAAAACAGTAGAATGAAACAGTATTACCATATATATATATATGATTACATGGATGGTGTGAATATACATTGTGTACAACCATAGAAATGAAAAGTTGTACCCCATTTGTGTGCAATGAATTAAAATGTATCTGTAAAAATAAAAAAAATATTAAACACAAACACACACACACACACACACACACACACACAAAGAACTTTAAATCCAAAAAAAAGCAATACCCTAATGATGTATGAGTTTTAGGATATTTCCTTAGATTTGTTGCCATCTGAATATCTTCTTTGTTGCAGGCTGACCCACACAAGCTCCACCTTCAGACATTTCACCATGAACAATTGTAGCAGCTGAAGGTACCTGTCACATGGTAATCACAGTAGACAAAGTAGGATACCATCACTGAGATCTTTGATAATAAAATAATATCATTATTGTGACCCCTCTGTTGTAAAAATAGACTAATTGTAGCTTCAGATACTCATAAAACACCCTTTCTGTAGCCTTTGACATGGAATACCCTCACTGGGGTTTCCTATACATAGGAATGTGTCCTTTGGCATTCACATAATATCTTCACCTAACATATGATACTCATATAATACCCTCACTGTGGCCTGTATCAGTCACTTAATAACACAACTGTGGCCATTGACATTCACACAATACCCTCAGTGTGGCCTCTAACACTCATATAATACCTTCAACTGTTATATCTGAAACTCACATTATATCCTTAGTTTCCCTCTGACAACATAAAATATTCTCACTGCATCTTAAAAATTCACATAAAACCCCAGTTTGACCTCTAAAATTTACATAATATTCTTACTGTGGCCTCTAAATATCCTTTAATACATTCACTATGACCTTTGACACTGATATCATACCCTCACTGTCATCTCTGACACATATAACCTCTCTATAACCTCTGACACTATCATAATACCATCTTTTCACCTCTGACACAGACATGACAACTGCACTGTGACCTCTGACAATAGCATAATATTCTCATTCTAACTTTCTGTACTCACATAATACCTTCAAAGTAGCCTCTAACATTCACATATTAAACTCACTTTGACCTTTGTCCTCTGTTAAATACATATATCCCTCATCATAACCTGAGACACTCACATAATACCCACAATATGTCCCATTATTCTCACACAATATCATCACTGTGGCTTTTGACATTCACACAGTATTATCACTCTGATTCTCACAAAATGCCTTCACTCTTATTTCTTACAATTACATCATACCCATACTGTGGCCTGTGACACTCATTACATTCCTACTTGGCCAGCTATATACACATAATATGCTCAGTGTGACTTCTTATATTCCATAATCTTTCCAATTTGGCCTCTGACATTCAAATAATAACCTCACTCTGACCACTAATACTGACATAACACCCTCACTGTGATCTCTGATACTCACAAAATATCCTCAATATGACCTCTAAAATGTCAATAACACTCTCACTGTGGTTTCTGACACTCATCTAATACCTTTACTGTGACCCCTTACACTCAAATAGTATCTTTGCTGTGGCCTCCAACACTCAAATGATACCCTCATTTTGGTCTCTGACAGTTACATAATACCTTCACTTCTGACACTCACATATGCTCTGTGACATCTGATACTCATGTGACACCCTACTGTTGCCACTGACACTAAAAAAAATCATCATAATTACATCTGTAAATCATATAAAACCTTCAGTGGGACCTCCTATATTATATAAAATCCTCATTGGCCTGTGTCACTCAAATAATACTCTTAATATGGCTTGCACCATCACACAGTACCTCAACTGTAGCCTGTGACACTCATTGCTTTCATTTTGGTCTCTGACACTCAAAGAATAACCTTGATGTTCCTCTGACCCTCACCTAATATCCTCACAGTAGCCTCTTATGCTCACATAATATATGCAGTGTGACTTCCTACACTTATATAATGCCATCATTCTGGCCTCTGACACATAATGATTGGCTCACAGTATCAATGATTATCACATAATACCCACACTGTGAACTTTGATTTTCACAGTGTATCCTCACTGTGTCCTCTGACATTAACATAATACCCTATATATTGCCACTGACACATAATTTTCTCACTGTTTCCTCTGACAATTACATATACCAACACTTGGCCTCTGACATTAATATAATAACCTCAATGTTGCTTCTTTTTTCTTTTAAATTTTGAATTTCACCTTTTTGTTATATACTTGACAGCACAATGTATTTTAAAATATTATAAAACATGGAGTACAAATACCCATTTTTGTGATTATAACTGATGTGAATTTACGCTAGTCATTTATTCATGTATGAATATACAAAATTTATATCCAATAATTCTGTCTCTCACATTCCCATCCTTTCTCTCCACACTTATCCTTGTGCAATCTGGTGAACCTTCTGATCTCTCCCTGCCCAGTGTGAGTCTGGAGCCACATATCAGAGAGAACATTTGTCCTTTTCTTTTTGGGGCTTGACTTACTTTACTTAGCATGACAGTCTTTAGATTCATCCATTTACTAGAAAATTATTCTTTATATCTGAGTAATATTCCATTGTGTATATATACCACATTTTCTTTATCCTTTATCCATTTATTTTTTGATGGACACCTAAGTTGGTTCTATAGCCTAACTGTTGTGAATTGAGCTGCTATAAACTTTTATGTGGCTGTGTAACTGTAGTATGTTGATTATAAGGCTTCTGTGTATATGGCAAGGAGAGGATTAACTGGGCAAATGGTGGTATTATTCCAAGTTTCTGTGAAATCTACATACTGCTCTCCAGACTGATTGTGACCAAATAATACCCTCACTGTGTCCTCTGACACTCACATAATCTCCCTCTATGACCTTTGACACTAATATAATCTTCTAAATTATCTTCTGAGACATAATGTTGTCATTGTGGTCTCTGACACTCACATAATACCCTCTCTATGACTGCTGGAAATTATATAATACTCTTACTTTGACTTCTGACCATAATTCCCTCACTCTGACCTCTTACACTCACAATATAACCTCACTGTATCCTCTGACACTCAGTTTTACCCTCACGGTGTGTGCTGAAAATCCCATGATACCCTCAATCTGGTATTTGACTCTCACTCTGGCTATTGAAGCTCAATTTCCTCACTCTGACAATCATGTAATATCATCACTGTTACCATTGACATTCGCCTAAAATCCTGACTATGACCACTGTCATCCACTGAGTGTCTTATACCCAAACATTTCTCAGGGAATGCAGAATTACTAAGAGTCTGTATTCTTAACAGAATCTCACAAATACAGGGAAAGAGCTCTTAAAATAGAGAGAAACAAAGTGGTGTCAGCCAAGGGCAGCCACAGACCCTTTGTTAAAGGAATTTCCAAATACCACCTGAGCAAGATACAAATTTGAAGACACTGATCTTCAAGCTAAGTGTTTGTTTATTGTCTTAATTCAACAGTTCAATGTTGGATTAGAAGATTATCCATATGAGCATTCAACTAGCTTTTTTTGTGTGTGTGTTGAGCTCTCGGTTCAATCCCCAGCACTGCAAAAAATAAAAATAAATAAATAAATAAAAAAAGAATGCCATAATCCAGAAACTACCTAGAAACTTCCTTTGTTTCCTCTCCCACTCAGATTTTGAGCTGAGCCTTCCAAGATGAGGGTATATGGGACAGAGGGTTTCAGCTTATCTGTCAGTAGTCTGGTAATCTTGGTGTTATAACTAAAATCTGACAGTACTAATCTTGCAATAGGCAGGGAGAGGATCCTCAAAGGAAAAGAAAACTACTTCTTCCATTCTCAGACAATGTTACACAAGCATCATCTGGATGCAAACTTTTTGTGTGTCACTTACATTTTCTACAGAATTCGACTTTGAATTTTGGGTTGTCCCAATCACAGGAAGGAGAACTTAGTCCACCATCATTAATTCAAAATGGGTAGGACTTGGCATAAAAGAGCAAGGTTTGAAAACTACATAATATTTGAATAATATAAATTGAATAGTTCTATTTTTCAAGTGTGTCTCCCCCCAAAATCTCATATTAATCACATTCAAATATCAATTAATTTCCCCTCAGTGAAATTTGATTTCTAATTACCTAGTTTGAGGCCATAATCTCAGTGATTTGGGAAGTTGAGGTAGGAGGATCCCAAGTTTGAAAGCAGCCTCAGCAACTTAGAAGGCCCTAAGCAACCCAGGGAGACCCTCTCTCCAAGTAAAAAACAAATAATAGGTCTAGGAATGTGGCTCAGTATTTAAGAAACCTTGGGTTAATTACCTAGCACCAAAACATATAAATACCATTGTTGAGAGAAGAAAATATGGAGAGTGTCCTGGGGCATTTTGTACTGCAAAGAAAAGAAGAAAGAAAAGGAGGGAATAAGTGAGAGTGGTAGGAGTGAAAGAGAGAGAAAAAGGAAATAAAAAATGAAGAAATTCACAGACTATGCAATCATTTCCCATAGACTTGCATGAAGGTTCAAGGGCCTCATTCCTGATTGGGTCACTCTTCCCTTTGTCAAAGGTTTTAATTTTTGCCATGGAAATTCTGGCTCCCCAACTGGTCCACCATGTTAGTGGCCTCCACATCTTCCTCTTGTTAATGAAAGTTCAATCCTTGTCCCTAATGTCATTCCAATAATAAAGACACTGTTTAGAGAGAAAGGGAAAAGAAGGTTTATTGCTTTGCTAACAAAGGAGAAGCAGAGGGGACTTGATTCACAAATTTTGTGATCCTGCCCATTATCAGAAATAGAGGGCTTTTAAAGAAGTGACTCAAAGGCTACATTCCATGTGTTTTCTCTCTGCAGTTGCAATTCACTTGTTAAATTGGGAGATTGTCCTTTCTGAGATCTTCTGGTACTATCCCAAAATCTGGATTATTTTGTTCTTATGGTGTGTGTGTGTGTGTGTGTGCTCAAGGACAGATAGCTTTTCATTGGAAGGGTAAGAAAAGTAGTCATTTTCCCTGAGAATAGTGAGGGGGAGAGATTAAGGAGAATCAGGGAGAAAGGAAGAGAAGGAAACATGTCTATTTAAAAACTAATTTGCATTGGTGGATAAGCAAGGGTTATATTAAAAGCATAAAGTGGACCACTGTTAGACTCTCCTAAATCAGGCTTGAATTTTGAGTGACTCTGTCCTCATTACTCAAGAGAGCAGTGCATGCAAACTACTTGTACCATGACAGAGCTGAGAGATAATCTCTCCATTTTGTGTAATTTCAACTAATCCATGACCATATTGTTGGTAAGCTTAGGATGCCTTTGAATGAGGCCTCTTTTCTCCCCACCCTTACTTACAAAAACAGAGGGCATCTTTCCTGTTAGCCATGGCTTGCCTCAGAATATTCATGTTTCCCAATACACTTATTTGTACCCTAACCCTAACCCTAAGTCTAAACCAAACTAAAAGTAACCTAAATTTACCCCATATCTAACAATAAATAAAATCATGTAGAGTAGTTTGCATATTTATCTCCATTTTTATTTATGTTTATAATTATCAATGGTATATTTGTATACATATTATTTTATATTCATTTATTTATTATATCCATGCTTGCCAATTCTAAAAATAGTGAACACATAATACACAATTTACTCTTCCCTCTTTCAGAACATATATTTTTATAAATATTTTCATTCATATTTTCACATGTATAATTTTATGTTTATGTTTCTAGATGCACTTCTTCACTATATAACACTAAATATAAACCGTCCCAAAATTTATTACTAACCTTAAACATATACCTAAACATCATTTTATACAAAAGCATACTAACTCAAATTTTGTATTTTGAAAATTTTATGCAATTATGTAAGATAAATTTGCATATATATTATTTATACTTTTATATGATATGTCCCATATGCCCATAATTTTACAAATGCATTCATTTGACTCACATTATAACTTACTCTAGAACATATAGATTTGTATATCTTTTTACATGCATTTTTATATGTATATTCTTATAAATATTTGTTTCCTGATATACAAATATTCCCCAATCAACTCAAAATTTATCACTAAATTTAATCGTAAATTGCCCCATACCACAAATTCATTTTACATAATAGCCTGTACACTAATAAAAATGTTCATGTGCATTGAATTATACATTCAATAATCAATTGTATATTTGCACATAAGTTATAACATTTATATGACAAATCTATGCACATCCAAAAATTAAAAATGTGTGTTCAAATAGTCACATTATGAAATTTCCTATTTCAGAAAAAACATGTTCTTGTGTGTTTTTGTACACCTTTTCATATGTACCTTCCTGTGGATATTTATGATTCCTGATACACATATTCATTCTCTAACCCTAAAGCTAACCCTACTCAGATTTAATATGAACCATAATACTACCCCAACTAAACCTAATTTTACATAATTGGATGCATAATAATATAAGTATATATTTGGTTTTACTTACATATTCAATTTGCCTGAACATTCTTAAATATTCTGTTTATGATATATGCATGCATTCTCAAGTTAAAAAATGTGTATTCATTAATTCACAATACACCATTGCATGTTTAGTACATATATGTTTATATTTGTTTCCATACATATTTTTAAAGTAAATTCTTATGAATATTCACATTTCCAAATACATATATTCAATCCTTAACTCTAACATAAAACTTAACCTTGATATTATCCCTCTAAATAAACCTAATTTTACATAGAGGCAAGTCTAATCCTCAAAACACTTACCTAAAAAAAAAAACTAAATTTAAAGTCTTATAATTGAGAAAAACAAATATGAATATGTACATTAACCAATAAAGTCACAATTAAACCAGGAAAATAATTTTTATGAAAAGTTAACAAATTGTTTCATTTGGACTTCAATAGATTCTCAGCTTCCTTTCTTAGCAGTGTTAGGTAATTTCATCTGGAGTAAAATAGTTGCTCAACCTTCAGGGTGTGGTTGCTTTATTGGGAGATGTAATCTATTAGGACTAACTCATGGAGGTGGGGTTTAGACTTAGGCAGAATCCAGGTTCTTGGCTGGATGCCAATTGTTCTGACAGTTGTAAACCAGTGCATCCCCAGGGCCTAAAATCCCAGTCTACACCTGAAGACTGCACTGGATGACTTTCCACTTGATTTCATTCCTGCAGTGGAGGAGTCAATTCTTACTCTGCTTTGTTACCTGTGGACCCTATGTTTTCTGGTCTTGTGATCTGTCTCCATAATCAGTCTCTCACATGACCACCCTTTTGAATACCTTGTCAGAAGCATCTCTCCTATTCCATCCTTCAAACATCTGAATTGGAGTGAGAAGGGGAGATCTGAGTGGGTTTCTACCACCAGTATTGACCTGTGTGATCTAATTTGCACGTTTGATTTTCTCTTATTCTTTAGGCATGATCCATGGGATGCTATTAAGACTTAAACACTATCTATTGATATTGTAATAATCATACTTACAGGGCTATGCTATGCACATAAATCCCCTATGATTTTATAGTCAGAAAAAATTCACTGCATAATATCTGCAGGTAAATTTAAAAATAGGATGATCATAAATGTGTCTTGTCCAAAAGCAAAGCATGCAACTCTAAGAAGGGCCTGGTGTCTATAAATAATGTCTCCCACATTTGCATCAAAAAAAAGAAAGTGGGAGACAGAAATATGAACAGTAAACAAGGGCAAAAAATAGAGAATAGTAACACATAAAATTGGTGTTCATTCAACCATATCCATATCAGTTTGAATGTCAATGGTCTACATATACCAAATAAAAGATTATTAGAAGGAATAAAAAGTTCAAGCCCTATATATATTCTGTCTAAAACAAACTCCCTTAAATATAAAAATGCCTAATATTAGCATGGTATGTCTGTCTCCATTTCTTTAACATTAATAAAATGAAAGCTAGAATAGACACATGAATTTCAAGCTGGGCTGATGTCAAAACAAGGAAAGTTAGCATAGATAAAGATCAGAATTTATAATGATAAAGAGATCAATCTTTTGAGAAGACATTATAACCCTCAATGTGTATGTCACAAAAACATGAGGCTACAACTGTAAAAATGGCAGGAAAAATAGATGAATCCACTCTCATTTTTGGAAATTTCAACACCCCTTTAAAAGAAATGGAAAGCTATGGAAAGCAGAAAGAAAATTTTGATGAAATAGGTAAAAAACAATGCCATCCATCAACTGAATATAATTGATGGCAACACACTACTTCTTCCAATGACAGCTGAATACACATTCTCAAGCTCACATGGAATAGTCACCATTATAAAGACCACAGTCTGCCATAAAACACTTCTGATAACATTTAGATAGTGGTGATGGTTGTACAACACTGTTTATATTTTGAATTGCACATAATTGCACAATTTAAAATGGTTAAAAGGAAGAATCTTACATTATGTAAATGTTATCATCCTAAAAAACTTGTAAAATAGAAGAAAATAAAGATAGTAAGCAGCCAGACTGGTGAATCTCAGCAGAATTTTCCTCATGGTGGTTCTTTATTGGGATCAGAATGAAAACAAATCCAAAGAATCCTGGAAAATAATCTAGCACAATGAAGACTTTAAGCTGAGAAGAGTTATTTGTGATTATAACATGATGTCCATGGTATGAAAATATAGTTTTCTGTGCTTACTAAGAGATGCATGCCTTTATTAGATGACCAGAAGTGCCCCTGAGGAGGAGCACCTATACTATCAGTCACCCATGTATATGGAGAAAGGCAGGATCCATCCAGTAACAATGTCTAAACTTGAGCTGTGTCTTGAAAATTAGTCTAGAAGCATATTCACACAGCAAGCTGTAACCCATTACTGGATTATGAAATCAATTTTGCGGGTCATTTTCATTTTTGAATAACACTAAATAGGGTATTAAAGATGAGTGGAAATAAATATTTACTGAGCCACAGTTAGTCAGTTATGCTTCTCTGGTTTCAGTTACAAATATGCATATTTGTACTAAGTGAAAATGTTTTTCTCCAAATTCTAGTCAAAAAAAGATTCTGAAAAACAAATTAATCTACATTAGTTAGTAAAGAATCAGTTACACATTATTAACATTACATTGGTATAAAACAATCTATTAATTTCTTCAGTAAATAGAAATAAAATTATATTTTTATTCATACATATAAAAACATTACATAGAAAGGTTGCATGACCAAGATTCTATGGCAAACTCAATGCCTAGGGTAATTCTTGGAACAAGAAATACCTCTGCACAGGCCTCCTCTTCATCCCCCCTTATTTCTCTGAAATCAAATCACCTTTGCTCTTCAGGCCACCTCCTGAGAATATGGACTATTTAGAGGAACTAGGCTGACTCAGGCAATGGGAAGAATTCTGCCCACACCCTCAGATGAGTCCATGCTCCTGAATGAAAGGCTAAGCTCATATGATCAGACCAGGGAAATCTCTAGTGAAAAGTCATCAGGATCACCTTGATGATGTCTTGTTGATGATATGATGCACTTGCTATTCCTTTATTCCAGAAATGCATTTCATGCAGTCTTTCTGCAACCTTCTCTCTCCTTTTACACAAAACACCTTCACCCTTCAGGAAATGTGTGAAAATAGGAAAAACTATGTTTAATCTATACGCAATAATGAGTTTGTAATCCAAAATGTATGGAGTACTTTTAAAAATGAGATGTATGTTAGTGATATCAAGCGAAAATACACAGAAAAAGCAAAATCAAATCCTAAATAAATACTGGGAAACACACCAAAAAGAAATATATCCAATAAATCAGGCAAATCATAAAATATAAGGTCAAATATTGTACCATTATAGAAAAAAGAAAACATTTATCAACTTTGGTTAATGGATATGTTTAAATATAATACAAGTTACATTATTACATATAGAAAGAACATCTGGAAAACAGGTATGAGTTAATCAGTGGAAACTGTATTAAGGATGAGAATTTATAGGGAAAGAAAGGAGAGACAAAGTACTTTTCACTTCTAATATACATTTTAATTATGTTTAATATGTCTTATGCATGTACAAGCCCACATATGTTTATGCATTTGTGGTATATGGGTATTGAAACCAGAGCCTCACAGATGTTTGGTAGGTGCTCTACTGCAGAACAAAATCCCCAACCTTATTTTACATGTCTTAAATAAAAAAGGAATTAACTAGTAGTGTGGCAATGTGATCGTGATAAAGTTTCATAAATAAGAAAATTCATAAAATCAGTCAAACTGAGTTTGACTCAAAATCATTTGATAGTGTAGAAACACACTTATAGACTAACAATTATTCCCGTATATATGAGAAAATTGAAAAATAAAATAATAATTTAATAAAAAACACCTGTTTTAATTATGGAAGCTATAGTGCTTTAAATTGAGAACCTTATTGTTTAAATATTCAAAATAAAAGAATTGTGAATTGATTATAGGTATGATGCACATATAATCATTGCTTTGGAAACATGTTCAAGGTAGACTGTTTTATATGTAGAAATAAGCATATCATATCAATTTATTTGACAGTGTGTCTATTTATGTGGGTGTCCCTATGCTTCTATGTCTCAAACTTCTTTAGTATGATTAATCTCACATAAAGTCGAGCAGTTTTCTATTCAGTTCACACAAGGGCTAGACTTTAAATACTATGGTAAAAGATTCTAGGGTGTGCATAATGATAGCAGGTTCACCACCAATATGTGGAAAAGTCCAGAAAGCTTTGACATGTACAAAGAAATCAAGGCAACTCCTTCACAACCCACAAATTACCTACCACTGTCCCAACCTCCTGCTGGGCACAACCACCCCTACAATTCAGACTCCAATCACCAGGTGTCACCACTCTCCTTCTTCTCCAGGTCATTTTTGCCCCATGGAAAGGCATCTTTTTTATAAACAGAAACATATTTCCAAAAGCAGATTATGGAACAACAGTGTGTGAACTCAGTTCTCACTGAAAAATTCCCATTGTATAAAACAACTAAAAGAACACATACATAGTTTCATTCCCTACTTACTCCTATACCTACATGTAGTAAAGTTGTAAAATGAATATTGGAGTCTAAATTTTGCTGAGCACTGCCAGGTCAGTTCTATATGTGCACCCCACACTCCTCTTTCTTTCTGTAGACATGCATGACAGGATATATCCAAAATAAACAACATAGATTTTGGAGCACCTGCCATGCTGAATGATCTTAAAAGGACTGCATTACAGGTAAGAAGAGTCCAACAGTGAGTATTAGAGACTCACCATCTGAACAAGACATGGTACATCTGCATGGGGAGAGGATGAAACTCAGTAAACTGTCATACCTATTGCTAACAGGCTACACTCTCCTCGTAGAGAGGGAGTGAAGGAAGATGAAACCCTTCTGCAGCTTCAGCCTTGGTTCTTATCAAGAGCAGGGAACCACAGGCTCTTTCTTTATCCCTTTCCTAGGACAGGGTGGTGAATTGACAAACTGGTTTTGTGCCTGTCTTGTCCCTAGCAGGTAGGTTCCCCTAATTACTATTTTGTGGTGACATGGAATTTCTGGTTCATGTAAGACCTCCTCCCCAAGTTGGGAACATGGACCCAGAACCACAGAAAGAGTTAAGAGGAGAGACCAGATTTTCAAAGCCAAGCAAAACATTTATATATGATATGTCAAAATTCATTCTATTGTCATGTATAACTAATTAGAATATAATTAAAAAATTTAAGGAAAGACAAGCACAGGTCTAGAAACCCTGTCCAAACAGCTGATTTTCCTGACTTAGTGAAATGGTTTTCACAGACTTCTCATATTATGTTCACCTCCTTCAGTTCCCCTTCATAGTGAGGAAGGAGGCAGTCTAATACATTGCAGGAGCTACTGCCAAATGCCACAAATTTCACAGAGTGGATTTCATGCTATCTAGCAATGTTATAAAGGCATATACTTCTGGAAATATCTATATGCCTTCTTAGAATCTGTGCTGAAGTTAAAATTCAAAAAGATAAGGGACAATTCATAATAGCAGAAGTCTAGAAATATAACAGATAGAAATAGGAGACTTCTTTAATAATCTAAGATAAACTTGAGGACTATGCAGTCATAAAAAACAATGCAGAATCCCTTTCTTGCTACTATGGCGTGATTTCCAGCCTTCATTGTTATGTAAAAAAACAAGGGTCAGAAAAAAGTGTTAGCTGCAGCTGTCCAATAAGAACTCATAACCTACATGTGGCAGTTCATACTTCAAATTTGAATTAAATTATAACTCAGTATCTTGTTTAATGCCATATTTTATGAACTAAACAGCCACAAGCAGCCAGTGACAATCAACTTACTTTGGACAGAAAATTTCCAGACAGCACTTTTATTTCTGAAGGAATTTAATTTGGAAAATTCTGGGTAGAATATGACACATTTTATCTGTGAACTAATATATATTATACTTGATTATCTTATTAAAAATTGGACAGTTGAAACCAAAACTGCAAAAATAAGATTAACTGTATTGGGATGCCCAGGTAACCTTCCATCTGCCCAGGATGGAAGCAGATGATGTTCACTTTCTTAGAAACATAATAGATACTTACTTGTTCTGAGCACTGAAAAGGATGAGAACCAAAGAGCACCACAGGAGCAATGAGCAGTTCTCATATCCTTATCATGAGAAACATTTGAGGTTTTTTATGAGAACCATCATTGTAAAAAACAAAAACAATGCAGAAGAAAAATTTGAAAATTTTAAACCTGCATATACAATAGCACTGAGGTTCATGTAAAATGTCACAAATGTGATTGGCACTTGGTATCATCTAGTAAAATTACACAGGAATATACTCTTGAAATCTGTAAAGGTTAATTGGGATCCAGCTCTACAGGTTAAAGAAAGAGCTAATAAAGAGGTAAGCACACAGGATAGTGAAAAGCATGAAGTGCCTCTTGTGGAGAAGTGAGTTCAGTTTATTATCTATTCCAGGGTCATATCAAGTTCCCTGCTCTGATGAAATTTCCTGGAGTTAATGAGAACATAACTGAAAGAAATCAAAGGGAAAAATTATTTTACTTGCTAGACTCTTGTGAATATATATTGCAAAATAATTGAAGTTTTACCAAGGTGAGAATGTCACAAAAAGAGCAGCAAAGCAAATCCAAGATCCTCATTACTCCATAGACAAACCAAAGCAAATAACCTAATCAATAAATGGGCAAAGGAACTTTACAGGCACTTTTCAAAAGAAGAAATATGAAGGATTAACAAATATATAAAAATGTGCTCAACATCTCTAGTAAGTAGAGAAAAAAATTAAAACTATATGGATATTCCACCTCACTCCAGTCAGAATGGTGATTACCAAGAATACATGTAACAAGAAATGTTAGCAAGGATGTGGGGAAAAGGGATGATCATATATTGTAGAACTGCAAATTGGGACAACACCTCTGGAATGCAGTATGGAAATTCCTCAAAAATTAGGAATGGATGTTGGACACTGAGGCAGGAGAATTATTAGTTCAAAGTTGGCCTCAGCAATTTAAAAGGATGAGAACCAAAGGATGAGTGGCCGAGTCAGCCTCAGGCCACTGGGTGAGATCCTGTCTCTAAATAAAATATAAAATGCTCTGGGGATGTTACTCAGTGGTTGAGCACCCCTAGGTTCAATTGCTGGTACAAAAAATCCCCAAAACCAAGAATGAAACCACCATTTGACCCACTAATCCTACCTCAACATATGGCCAAAGTATTTAAAATTAGCATAGTACAGTGACACAGCCACATTAATGATTATGATAGCACAATGCACAATAGCTAAAGCATGGAACCAACATAGTGGCCCATCAACACATAAATGAATAAAGGAATCATAAGATAATTAGGGTAGTAATGGGAAAGACAATAGAATAAATCTAACGTAATTTTCATAAGTACACATATGAAAACAAGTAAGCAAATCCAACTTGCCCACACACAAAAATGGGATCATAATTAGAACAAGATATATCCATGCTTGTATAATTTTATCAAAATGGATTCAAATGTCATGTATAACTGAAAACCAATAAAAAATAAAAAAAATTAAAAATAAACTTCACAAAAATATACTGAAAAACTTGACTTGTGAGAACTTACAAAACCGTCTTAGATTTTACAAAATCACAAATGCACACAGAATGGAGGGAAGGGAAATGTGTTACATTTTTTACCCAGCCATTTTTACTTCACAGTAGGACATTGTTTAATAAGAAAAAACTGGGCTGAGGAGATAGCTCAGTTGGTAGAGTGCTCACTCTTGCAAGCACAAGGCCCTGGTTTCGATCTCCAGCACCGCAAAAAAAAAAAAAAAAAAAAAAAAAAATCAAAAACACTCTCAACCCCTTTTTTCTCTCTCACTAGCAAAAGGGAAGTGTGAAACATGCAAACATTTATGGCTTTCTTGAAAACCTTATGAAAACTAGTTTTGCCTCCACAGAGAACTGAAATAGCATTTTGATTTTGGTTGATATTCCCAAAGATATTCAAGATGGATTTAACAAACTAGTTTCTTAAGAAGAAACATGAACAAACATTGAGACTAAGAAAATGTAAAGCATAAAAACAGGATGGAGAGGCAACGAAAGTCTATCACAGCTTTTGTCAGTACTACCTTGATGAAGTCAAATCATAGAGACATCAAAATGTACTCACGTTTTATGTTCACACTTTTTGCTATTTATTAATTGATTACACTTACAAATTTTTGGTACATCATGATGTTTTAAAGAATAAAAATTACTAAATCTAACTTATTAATACATTATCAAATAATTAGGAAGATTATTTTTAGTAAACTTTACATAGGTTCTACTAGCATCCATTAAGAACACAATATACTAGTCAGCCAGGAGAGCACAAAATCCTAATCCCAGTGCCTCAGGAGTCTGAGACAGAAGGAATGACTGATCAAGACCAGCTTCAGCAATTTAGCAAGATGCTAACTAAAACAACAATAAGGGTTTAAATTTGCTGGTAATATTGACCGGTTGTAAAATTCTCTGGACTCAGTTCTCAATACAAATTAAAAAGAATAATATAATACACTATACACACCATGTTGCATGGAAAACTTGATTTGTGCCCATCAAAATATAAATTTGCAGGCCCAGCCACAGTCCATGTGGATCTCCAATGACACCAGGCCCAGACTTCACATATCCAGTGTCGTGCCCTGTGCAATCTCAGTGCCACACTGTGGCTCTCCATCTACCAACAATTGGGATTTCTTCTGCCTGCTCTCATGAATAAATAACAGTCTGGATGCTGCCATCTTTAGGTATTGAAGCTCCCATCCTGGGACAGTACATTATCAAGTACCTCTCATGCATCAGGCTACTGAAGACTGGAAGTTTTGAATAGTGTATTATAGTTTTATTGTATAATTTTTAATTAATATTATAATTATTATTATTCCTACTTTTCTATTTTTTATTTTTCTCTCTTTTACTCTTATCTACCTGTTTTCTTGGAGTCTCTTTTCCCTTTTCTCATGCTAATGATCAATTAATTTTGATACATACAATATAAAAATAGAATTTTAAGGGCTGTGAGAGAAAAGCATCATATTATATATAGGGGGAAACCAATGCAGATATCAGAAGATTCTCAGACCAGGCCCTAAAATCAAGAAGGGCCTAGAAGAACATATTTCAAGCCCTGAAATAAAATAGATGCTAAGAATCTTATACTCAACAAAACTTATATTCAAATTTGATGATGAAATGAAATCCTTCCATAAAAACAAAAGGTAAAAGAATTTACAGATACAGTGTCTGCACTACAGAAAATTCTCAGTAAAATATTCCAAAAGGAAGAAATTAAAAATAACAATGCAATTCTTCAAAGAGAGAAACTACCCTAAAGGAAAAGCCAATTCAATGAAAATTAAGTCAAATTAAAAACCAAAAATAAGTCAAGATGACCAGAAATACAAACCATATTTTAATAATACCTTTGAATGTTAACAGCCTAAGCTCATTAATCAAAGTACATAGACTGGTATATTGAATTTTTTTAAAAAAGACCCAATAACTTGCTGCCTTAAAGAGATTCCACTCATAGAAAATGTTACTCACATACTAAAGGTGAAAGAATGAGAAAAAATATGCCACGCACACTGACACAGTAAAAAAACAGGGCCTTCCATCCTCATATCAGATTAAGTGGACTTTAAGCCAAAGTTAGGAAGAAGGGATAAAGAATGGCATTTCATACAGTTAAAGGAAGCATAAATCAGGAAGACATAATTATCATAAATATTTATGCTCAAAACAATGGTGCATGCATGTACATCTAATAAATCCTTCTCAATTCCAGGACCGGAATAGACCACAACACAGTAATACAAGGTGACTTTAACAAACCTCCATCACCACTTGACAGATCTTCCAAACAAAAGTTGAACAAAGAAATCATAGAACTCCACAACACAATCACTAATTTAGACTTAACAAACATATACAGAATATAATATCCATCAGCAGGTGAATACACTTTTTTCTTAGGAGCACATGGATTCTTTAAAATGGTAATATGTTATGCCACAAAGCTACTCTTAGCATATACAAAATAATGGAGATACTACCATATATTCTATTCTATCAGATCATAACAAAAAGAAATTAGAAATCAATGACAAAATGAAAAACAGAAAGTAGTCCAACACATGGAGACTATATAATACACTATTGAATGATGCATAGATACCAGAAGACATCAGGGAGGACACAATAAAATTCCTAGAGGTAATCAAGTTCAATAATACAACATATCAAAATTTCTGGAATGCCAGTAAAGTAAGACTAAGAGGCAAATGCATTGCATGGAGTGCAATGAAAGAGAAAATTAAAAAGTAAATGACCTAACATTACACCTCAAAGCCTTGATAAAGAAGAACAGATATACAACAAAATTAGCAGAAGACAGAAAATAATAAAAATCAGAGACAAAATCACATAAATTAAAACAAAAGACAATTCAAAAATTTGAGAAAACAAAAAGTTGGTTCTTTGAAAATTAAAATTGATAAACCCTTAGCCACACTAAAGAAGAGAATGAGAGAGAAAATTCAAAATAATAAGATATATGATGAAAAAGGAGATATAATGACAGACACGACTGAAATACAAAACATAATTAGAAGTTATTTCAAAACACTGTACTCCAACAAAATATAAAATTGTGAAGACATAGACAGGATTGTAGACATATGATCCACCCAAACTGCATCAGGAAGTCATACACAATTTGAACAGATCAAATTCAATCAATGAAAAAGAAGTCATCAAAAGCTGACCAACCAAGAAAGACCCAATACCAGACGAATTCTCAATGTAGTTCTAGAAAACCTTCAAAGAACTCATTTTAATACTCCTCACAGTAGTACATGAAAGAGAAGAGAACCCTTCCAAAATTATTTTATGAAGCTAGCATCATCCTGATACCAAAACCTGAAAAAAACATACAAAGTAAATAAAACTTCAGAACAACATCCCTGATGAACATAGATTCAATAATTCTTAACAAAATTCTAGCAAATCACATCCAAAAACATATTTAAAATATAGTGCACCATGATCAAGTGAGTTTCATCAAAGAAATGCAAGGTTGGATCATCATTCAGAAATAAATACATGTAATTCATTACATCAAAGACTTAAAATTAATAATCATAAGATTATTGCAAAACAAACAGAAAAAGCACTTGACAAAATCCAGTACCCCTTCTTGCTTAAGACACTAGACAAATTGGGCAGTAGGTACATACCTGAACATTGAAAGGGCTATCTATTCAAAGCTCACAACTAACATCACTTTTAATGGAGAAAAAAATGAAAACATTCCCTCTAAAACGGGGGATAAGGCAGGGGTGCTCTCTTTCACCACATCTATTCAACATCATTATTGAAATTCTAACCAGAGCAATTAGATGGACCAAATTAATTAAAGAGATATGAAGAGGAAAAGAAGAATTCAAGGTACTACAATTTTCTGATGACACGATTCTATATTTATATGATCCAAAAAATTTCACCTGAAAATTGTAGAATTCATAAATGAATTCAGCAAAATAGCAGAATATAAAAATCAACATTCATAAATCAAATGCATTTCTATTTATATGTGATGAATCCTTTGAAAGAGAAGTGACAAAATATAACCCATTCACAATAGCCTCAAAAAATATACTTGGGAATCAATGTAACAAAGGAGATGAAAGACCTCTACAACAATTAAAACTACAGAACACTAAAGAAAGAAGTTAAAAAACAACTTCAAAGGTGGAATGATATTTCATACTCTTACATAGGCAAAATCAATATTGTAAATATGGCCATTCTATCAAAATTCTATACACATTCAATGCAATTCCAATTAAAACCCCAATGCATTACATCATAGAAAAAGCAATCATGAAATTCAATTGGAAAAATAAGAGACCCAGAATTGCCAAAGCAATCCTTAGCAGGAAGAGTAAAGTCAGAGGTATCACAATAACAGACCTTCAAATATACCACAATTCAATAACAAAAATGACATGGTATTGGCACAAAAGAGACCGGTAGACCAATGATACAAAACAGAGGACACAGAGACAGTCTGACATAAATACAGTTATCTCATACTAGACAAACGTGGAAAAAACAATGGAGAAAATGTAGCCTCATCAACAAATGATGCTAGAATCACTGAAAATCCATATGCAGCAAAATGAAATTTAGCCACAATCTCTCATACTTTACAAAACTCAACTCAAAATGGATCAAATACCTAGGAATTATAACAGAGAACCTGCAAAAAAAATACAAGAAAAATTAGGCCCAAACCTTTATCATGTTGGCTTAGGTCCAGACTTCCTTAAAAAGACTCCCAAAGCACAAGAAATAAAATCAGGAATCAATAAAAGTGATGGATTCAAACAGAGAAGAAGATCTATAGGCAATCAACAAATATATGGAAAAAATATTCTACATCTCTAGTAATAATATACATGCAAATCTAATTTACACTGAGATTTTTTTATACCCAATTAGAATGGCAATTATCATGAATAAAAGCAACAATAGCTGTTGGTGAGGATATTGGCAACAAGTTACACTCATACATTGCTGATGTTGCACATTGCCATGACCACTCTGAAAAGTAGTCTGGACATTCCTTAAAAAACTTGGAACCACAATTTGACCCAGCTTTCCCACTCCTTGGACCATAACCAAAGGATTTAAAATCAGCATACCACAGTGATGCAGCCAAATCAATGTTTGTAGCAGCTCAATTCATGATAGCTAAATTGTGGCAATTCATGATAGCTAAATTGTGGAACCAAACTAGATGCCAATCAATTGATGAATGGATAAAGAACCAGAGGTATATATACATGATGGAATGTTATTCAGTCATAAAGAATAAAACAATGGCATTTTCAGGTAAAAGGATGGAGTTAGAGAATATCATGCTAAGTGAAATAAGTCAACCCCAAAAAAACAAAAAATGATTTCTCTGTTAATGGTTGATGATACATAATGGGGTAGGGAGTAAGGGAAGAATGGAGGAAGAATAGATTCTGTAGAGGGAAATGAGGTTTGGGGAGGGTCAAGGGAAGGAAAGATAATGGAATGAGTCAAAAATCATTACCCTGTGCACATGTATAGTTACACAAATGATGAGACCCCAGTTGGTGTACAATCAGAGAAATAAAAGTCATACCCTGTTTATATATCATGTATCAAAAAATTTAAAAAGAAAAAAATTATAAAAAATTGCCAAAATTTGTTGACTGTATTATTCCCCAAATCATAGCTCCTAAGTTCAACTTGTTAGGATTTTGCATGCGAGTCAATTGATGTAACAATTGACTTTTTCCCTTGCTTTTCCCCTCTTCTTTTCTTTTGTTGTGGGAGAGTAGTGTGGATTGAATATAGGGGCACTTTTCCACTAATTTACTTCCGCAGTCATTTTTTCATTTCTTTAATTTTTCTTTTTAGTTGTAGATGGATACATTTATTTTATTTTTTTGGTGTTAAGATTTTTGAAGCCAGTATCTGTGCTACAACTATAGTCCCCCCAGTCCCTTTCGATATTGTTTATTATTGAGACAGAATGTCATTAAAAAACTCATATAAAACTTGCAGTCCCTCTATGTCAACCTCCAAATTTTCTGGAATTATAAGCATGTCTTTTTACCTTGCCAAATTTTTTGTTGATTTGGTAATTCCAAGCATTTGCAAAATAAGTATAATCATCCACTCTAAGCTGGTTAAGTACAACTATCTCAATGGAAACAAGAGCACACTGAGTAAAAGGGGAAACTTGGCTCAATCAAAGAAAAAATATAAAAATATGAAAAGATCAAAGGAATGTAAAAATTACAAGTTATTAAAAGTATAAATAACCATTTATTGATGTGTTGATCAAGACTTAATGTAAATGAAAATGAGAGAAAAAATTTACTAAAAAAAATCAGCAGAAATTTTTTTACCTGAAATATTAATAACTAAGGTCTGAGAAATTGGAAATGTGAAGAAGAAATATATACCAAACTTTAAGAAGCACAATAATTTCCAACTTGGATAAACAATGAAAGATTCAAAATAAAGCATATCATAATCAAAATTTCAAAATTCACAAGGAGAAAAATTTTTGAGAGGACCAGGAGATAAGAGATGTATCACTTACAAGGATATTTCTATGTAATTATTAGTTGATGGTTTTACTAGAAGACTACCAGAAAATAATTAGAACATATACTCAAATAAATGAAAGAAAAATGAATTAACTATAATATATCCAAAATCTCTATTATTACAACGTTAAAAAAAAGTGTCAAGATATAGAAATGCTGAAAAAGTTTCTCACTTCCAGACCTGTCCTATGACATCTTTTATAGAGAATCCTTTCAACTGAAAATAAATCTGTAGAGGACAAATCTTTTAAAATCTCAAAACTTTCTGTCAAAAGCACAAATATCCACAAATATAAATTCTATTACACTGTAATAATGGTACATAAAACAATTTTGCTATAGAGTTTGAAAGACAACAATATAAAATTATTATAAATCTGTTTCTTGGGATATGATATTAAAAGAGGTGTGACATCAATAACAACATGGAAAGGACATACAAAAATGCTTGTTTTTCTTGGAATGGAATCACCATTTGATCCAGCTATCCCACTCCTTGGCCTATACCCAAAGGACTTAAAATCAGCATATTACAGAGATACAGCCACATCAATGTTCATAGCTGCTCAGTTCACAATAGCCAGATTGTGGAACCAACCTAGATGTCCTTCAATGGATGAATGGATAAAGAAAATGTGGTATATATATACAATGGAATATTACTCAGCCATATAGAATGATAAAATTATGGCATTTGCAGGCAAATGGATGAAACTGGAGAATATCATGCTAAGTGAGATAAGCCAATCTCAAAAAACCAATGGACAAATGATATTGCTAATAAGTGGATGATGACACATAATGGGGAGTGGGAGGGATTAGTGTTAGGGTTAGAGTTAGGGCTAGGGAGGGGGCAAGAATGGAGGAAGGAAGGACTGTATAGAGGGAAAAGAGGGGAGGGAGGGGTGTCGGGAAGGGAAAAAATAACAGAATAAATCAAACAACATTACCCTATGTAAATTTATGATTACACAAATGGTATGCCTTTATGCCATGTACAAACAGAGAAACATCATGTATCCCATTTGTTTACAATAAAAAATAAAATAAAAAATGCTTGTTTTTATATGGAATTTAAATTAATTTATTACCAGTATATAATGTAAAGTAAGCTTAAATTGTTTTATGTAATCCAAATGTAATGGAATAATAACTATAAAACATGAACAGAATAAGGTGAGACATGAAAGTATGTCACTAAAAAAATCTATGAACCAAAAGCAATTTAAAAAGTAAACAATCATAAGAGAACACAACTTACACAGTAACAGTAATAAGTTCTTAATTTTCAGTAATTTATTTAATTATAAATGGATTATCATTAAATACCAATCAGAACACAAAAAATGACTGAAAGGATTAAATCTAAAATTTTCTGTATGCTGCCTACATGAGAATTTTTAAAAATCTATGGTCACTTTCAGTAAAATTGAAATGATGAAAAAGATTACAATGATGAAAACAATAAGTCAAAGATGGCAATGATTATGTTAAGAAAAACAACTAAGCAATAGTTATGTGAGATAAAAGCCTTTATAAGTTAAGATATTTTGAAAGGAGAAAAACTAGATAATTACTTTAATATAGAAGAGACCACTCTTTAAAACACTACAGTCATAGTAAATATATGTGTAACTCAGTCATACTTACAAATATATTAAGACAATGCAGAGATAACTGATAGAAATATTAAGACAGTAATATTTGGAGACACTAATAACCTGTGAATGTAACAGAAAATAAAACTAGGCAGAAAGACAATATCTAGAAGATATAAAACAAATTATAAACCAACTAGACTTATAGACTCAATCTTCTCAAAGCTCATTAAATACTCTTGATTGACCAGCTTAAAGACAGAAAATATCTTAAGAAATGACAATATTTAAATGACTTTCTGAACATAATATAATAAATTAAAAATCAAAAGGAGAAGAGACATTCAAACTCCAAATATATGTGGCAATGGTGTACTGCTCAACATGGCCTTGTTCAAGAAATCAAAGTTAAAATTAGAAGTTATCTATAATACCCAAATGATTTAGACATTCCAGGTAGTAGCTATCACATCCTGATATTATTTTTTAAACAATTTTAAATGATATTAGTTTTTTAAATTCCATGTAATTCCAAGTGCTTATAAATAATTCAAAAATATTCATAATTAAAATAAATTTGGATAATGTTTTCTGATTTTACAACTTAACAAAAGCTACAGTATTCAATACATTAATACTGACATGAGCTTAGACAAGTTGAGATATTGAACAGAATAGAGAGTAAATCCTCACTTATATGGATGAATCATGAAAAAGTTACACATTTGCAATCATTAAATTATTCAGTAGGTGTCACTGGTTCTTTGCAGTACCAAATCCACGGATATTTGTCACCACCTGCAGCAATAATTTGCACAGGTCTTTATGGGTGGTGGACTGGAAACTGAGCCACTTCTATTTCTGAGCTACTTCCTTGCTTGCTTGTTTATAGAGGAGAGAGGAAATAAGCGTTACTTGCTTTGAGAGGAGAGAGAGAGAGAGGCTTTGTATAAGAGAGAGAGACTACACTTTCAGAGATCTATATCTTCTTAGTTCTGCTGCTTCTTCTTAAAGGTGCTTCCTGCATCTGTGAACTAAGGATGCATCTACCTAAGGTGCTTTAGTGATGTGTCCCGCGTACTGCGATCTGTGATCTGCAACCTAAAGATGTGTTCTCAGTTCTCCGCTCTGCGATCTGCCTTCCGCCGCTGCCCCTACTTGCTGCTTCTACCTGCTTGCCATTTCTTCTTCTTCTTTTCTGCTAATGGCTTCTCTGCTTCTTTCTGCTAGCTGCTGCTCTTTTCCTTCTACCTACTGCCCACTTATATTCCCTTCAGGAGGGGGAGGGTGGGGCCACACCAGTTGAGATTAGGCGAGGAGCCAGCTGTCCAATCATGAGTAGGTGCAAGCAGAAGCACTTGGGAACACCTGTGCACATGTACCGCTGATGTGATCAAAACAGCTTCTGACTGGCTGCCAAGTGCCATCTTGGTGAGTTCACATGGCATAGTCCCCAACAATTCCCCCTTCCTTATATGAAATAAAAAGGAAGCTGGCAGGGATTGTGCCTGTCTTAGATCCCGGGAATCAGCATCCTGTCCTTACCCATCATCAAAGGATACCAAAGCAGGGTTGACCCTTCTGTCTTACATTGGTACAGTGCCATCCCATGGTTACCCATTTTTGACTACCAATCCAGCATACCAAGCCATATACTGGGAAATTGTCCTGCTTCAAGGGTGGCCATGGCTGGTCTTATGATCACACTATGAGCCTGTTGACTGGCTTTGAGGTGTTTGTAGATATAGAATAGAATTAACACAAGCATTCCCAAGCTTATTAGTGTAAAACTTAAGAGTCCCCAAAATTTAGTACCAAATTGTGCTAGCCCATTTAATGCTCCTGTGATAAGTCCTCCCAGTTTGACTTCCACCCCAGTGGCATTTATGGTGAGGATTTGTTGTCAAAGCCTTGTTACCAGCTCATCAAATCTATCTATCTATTGTTGTGCAATCTGTGAAGATAACTGTCTAAAGAGGATAGCACTACTAGTCACAAAAAGAAAAAGAAGAGCTAGGCACACAGGAGTATATAAAAAATAATTGTTTCACCCTCTCTACAATATTTCAGCATCAATTCCATTAACCCTTTGATCAGTGCACTTTTCTTTACTTATAGAGCCTCCTTAAAGGTGAGGCACCAACATGAAGGATTAGAAAGTGAGTTACACAGGATAAAAATAAGCAGCTTGCTTTACTGAGAAAAAGATGAAAACCATCTGAGCATCCAAATCAGCTTATGAGGGACTATGGGTCCAGCCAATTCTAATTTGGGAATCACCTGAACGATGCAATCACTATCAGCAAAAAGATTTGTTACTCCTTAAACTCTACAAGGGCTATGACAGTTGCTTCCATTTCCACCAACTGAGCCAATTTTTGAGATGCATCTGAATAATAGTTTCTTGGTGAGTTACTACTGCAGCAGTACCATTAGGAGAAACTTTCAGGGTCTTAGGAAAGGATTTTGTCAAGGAACCACCCGAATTCATGATCTAACATTGTTCCCTTCTAAGGCTCTCTACATTTGTGAGCCTTGAGTCGAAGAACACTGTGCCCCATTTCTTAAATGATTTGGTAACATCTTACCCTCAACATCAGTAACTAATTTGCACTTGTTAGCCCAATGTTTTCCTTTTCTGTACTTTGGGCCAAGACCTAGGGCACGAGGTGTAACAGATTTTACTGTAGTCATCTCTTGTCTTTTGTTAGGGCATTGCCTTTTGAAATGGCCTGGCTGTCCACATAGGAAGCAGCCTTTAGAGTGAGCCCCTCCAAAGGTGTTTAAAGGAGAAGCACCTCTCATAGCTGCAGCAATTATATTTCCTGTAATCACTGCCTCATTGATATCTTTACAAAGTTTCATATAGATAGAAAGGTCCCTTTTATTTTTCCAGGGCCCGATAGCCTCTTTGCAAAATTTGTTAGCATTTTCACAAGCTAGCTGGATAACCAAAGGCATAGCTGTCTCTACCTCTCTTGCCACCGAGCTCTCCAAATCTGATATTGTCCTCCAGATAACACTGTTCTGCATAGCTGTTCCCAATCATAACTGTCTCTAAGTTCTTTGAATTAGATTCAGTTCTCTCCTACCTTTTTCCCTTGTTCTTAAACTTTCACTACCACTCAGTTATTCCTTTTTGGGGTTCTTTGTATTAGATTTAGCTCTCTTCTTTTTTTCTTGTTCTTAAATTTTCACTACCACTCAGTTATTACTTTTTGGGGTTCTTTGTATTAGGTTTTGCTTTCTCCTACATTTTTCCTTTGTTCTTAAACTTTCTGAGTAATTGTTTTCTAAGTCACTACCACGCAATTATTCCTCACTTTGTTTTCTTTAACAGTTCTTTTCTGTTGCTATTAGATCCTGTTTATGAAGATCCCCTTGTGGCACATTGAGCAGCATTTCCTCTATAAACCCTGGGCTTATTTCTACTAGAGTTTGAACATATGATTGTGCAGAAGTTTCCTTATTTTCTAATTCTTTCCCAGGGTTTCCTTCCTCCCCAGAACTTTAACTGTTTTTGGTTACCCTACCTAACTTCCTCTTTAATCTCTTTCAGCACTTCTTCTTGTAATTTATTTTTCACACCTCCTTTTGGATTATCCCTTCAGACTGATGTTGTGATATTTCTGAATCCATCTTTTACTGTATAAAGGCCACACTAACAGTAGTACAAACATGCAAACAATACAAAATACACACATTCCGGGGTTCCTATATCATTCATCACTTGGCCAGATATCCTGAGTGCCTGCCTTAAAAGACAGGGCCTCAGCTTATCTGAGTTGCTAACTGCACCAGGGACAGGGGTTAACTGCACTAGAGACAGGGTCTCAGCTTACCTGAGTTCCTAACTGCCCCGGGGAAAGGGGTTAACTGCCCTAGAGACAGGGTCTCAGCTTACCTGAGCACCTAACTGTGCCAGAGAGGGACAGGGGCTCAGCTTTCCTGGCCTACTAACCTGAGCACCTAACTGCCTCAGAGAGAGACAGGGCCTCAGCTTACCTGAGTGCCTAACTGCCTCAGAGAGAGACAGGGCCTCAGCTTTGTGTCCTTTGTGACCTTTAGTTTTTGACCTACCCTATTTCTTTTTACTATTCCTCACCCTTAAACTGCTCTGGCCAGAGACTCCTGTGAGGTTCCTACTTTTCCTACCGTACCTATTCCCAGAGGCAGATCTTGAATTTTCCCTTGCCCTATTCCTGCATGGTTCCTCAGTTGCCCCATCGTGTAGATTTCCCTTTTTTCCCCTTAAATTCCCTTTTTCCATATGCTCCCCATCCCCATACGGGCCACTATTTTGTCACTGGCTCTTTGTGGTAACAAATCCGTGGATATTTGTCACCACCTGCAGCAACAACTTGCGCGGGTCTTTATGGGTGGTGGACTGAAAAATGAGTCACTTCTATTTCTGAGCTACTTCTTTACTTGCTTGCTTGTTTATAGAGGATAGGGGATATAAGGGTTACTTGTTTTGAGAGGAGAGAGAGAGAGAGACTTTGTATAAGAGAGAGAGACTACACTTTCAGAGATCTATATCTTCTTAGTTCTGCTGCTTCTTCTTAAAGGTGCATCCTGCATCCTGTGAACTAAGGGTGCATCTACCTAAGGTGCTTTAGTGATGTGTTCCGCGTACTGCGATCTGTGATCTGCAACCTAAAGATGTGTTCTCAGTTCTCCGCTCTGTGATCTGCCTTCCACTGCTGCCTTCTATTGCTGCTTCTACCTGCTTGCCACTTCTTCTTCTTCCTTTCTGCTAATGGCTTCTCTGCTTCTTTCTGCTAGCTGCTGCTGTTTGCCTTCTACCTACTGCCCACTTATATTCCATCCAGGAGGTGGAGGGCGGGGCCATGCCAGTTGAGATCAGGTGAGGAGCCAGCTGTCCAATCACGAGTAGGCGTGAGCAGGAGCACTCGGGAACACCTTTGCACGCTTACCGCTGATGTGATCAAAACAGCTTCTGGCTGGCTGCCAGGTGCCATCTTTGTGAGTCCACATGGCATAGCCCCCAACAAGTAGGTTCAACAGGGAAAGAAAAATTTTCTTTCACATAAGTGGATGAAGGCAATTTGGAAAACAGCAAGGTAATTTTTTTTTAACTTTAAAAGATGAGAAATTGCATGACATCTATACTATACATTCACCTTGAAGACTTTATGGTTACTGAAATTACCATTTATAAAGTCAAATCTTGTATGATTCTACTTATATGAGACATCTAACATAATAAAACCTACTGAACAGAAGAAATGGTGTTGGTGATGAGAGACAAATTAGCACTTTCTTTTCATGAAAATCTAACTTTAATTTTGGGAGATGTAAACTACCTAGAAAAGTGTTTCAAGATAATTACAATTAAAACTATTAAGCAATACTTAAAATATGGAAAGAGTAAGTTTAATTTTATGTGGCCTAATTGCATTTAAATTAAAAAAATGCTTTGAAGATAAACAGAATTGTAAAAATATTTTAAAACTTCTTTAAAATGCTAGTTTTTATTATAGACAAAAGAACAGATTTGTCAATAAATAGTTGATAAGCATTCCAATAATTCTAGCTGCCACAAAGTTGGAGGAAGTAGAATTTCAAATTTGAAGTCAATTCAAATACCTTGACAAGAACCTATTTCAAAATAAAAATAAAAAGAGACTAGGGATTTGGCTTAGTATTACAAAACCCATGAGCTTAAACATCAGTATAGGTACATAGGTCTACATATATTTATTTAGACAGATTACTCAAATACTTAGATGGAGTAAAGAAAAAAGACACAATATACAATCATAAACAAAACAGGATTAAGATATATAAAAGCAAGTGAAGCCTGTAATTTAATTGATCATAGGCACATGATTCATGCATCTTTCAACTTACATCTTTCCAAGATACAAAGTACAGACAATGGACATTCAATCATAATATAGAGATTACAAAAACTAAAACCTTATTCAATAATGGGAGGAAACCTACTCTTGAATATAGAAACTATTCTAAACAATAGGACACCCAAACACACACAAGAAGGTAAATAAATTTATCCATAGAATCATCAATAAATATATTATTTTTAAAATTATTCTTTATAATATTTTTCAGTCATGACTATGAACTTACAAGGAAAGTGCATTGAGAGTAAGAAACATTCATTACATGGCATAGAATATTAACTAAAATTCCAGTAAAATAATTCATAAAGAGACCTGAAGAGATAATTTGAGTGAATAAATATTTAAACTGATTTAGGATATTAATATATTGTAATGGTTTAAACTAGAGACATTAAAAAATGTGAACAGGTTTTCTAAGGATCTTCAAAGCCAATAAAGAGATTTCAAAACATGTAGACCCTAAGAGGCAAAGTGAAGTACTTTATCTATTTCTTTGAATATACTGAGGGATCAATAAGGGAAAGAATGAGCCTAAAATAGTTTGAAAATATGATAAACATAGGGAAAGCATGCCCTTCTATGACTGTAAGAAAAATACAACTGGGTTTCTGACTATTTATTTCTGTTAGATGAGAACTTCTCAATTAACATTTTATATGTGGATTCCTCCTTGAAATTTGTACCTATCATCAGTAATTTTTGGTTTTCTTCATTTCTACCAACCTGTCTATATGGCAAGTCTTACAGTTTGGCTGTGAAGATTACAGCAAGTTTATGCATGAGACAATTCAAAAAGGTTTAGTTGTGAAATCAGTGGGGTATGAGAGCATTAACACAATCAGTAAATTAATCCTTTGGTAGAATTAACTGAGCAGTAGGTTACTGCAGTCTGGTAGGATGTGCCTGGATTGGTGGATTATTGCAGGTACACCTCTAGGGTATTTATTTTGTATCTGTATCTGGCCTATGGAGTGTATATCTCTCAGGTATCTGATCATCACAAGAGCCACCTCCCTCCACCAAACTCTTCCAGCATGATGTTCTGTCTCATGTCAAGCTCCAAGGAAAGGAGCTGACTTTCTATAAACTGAGACCTCTGAAACCATGAGCCCCAAACAAATTTTCCTCCTTAATATTATGTTGTAAGGTCTCTTGGTCACAACAGCAAAGAAGTTGAAAAAAATAGCTACTGTCTCTTGTCTCATTGGTTTCCATGGCTCTTTTCTTAGGTCCAGAAATGTGACAAGGGATGGCTCAGAGAGAGAGAACTTTTATTTGAAAGTGGAATGAGTGTTAGAAATTCCCCTTTAATCACTGCTGTTCATGGCCTAGAGTGTTCATTAGAGTAATACCAGATTCTGGGAAATTATTTCTACAAATGTTGTCTTCTGACAGGCCCATTAGAATGATTAAGAAAGATTTCAATCTAAAAATTTTGAGCACAGCATTCAACTATCAACTGTAAAGGGAACAAATCAAAGACAAGGAAATACATTGGACCTTAAGGTGTAATTCAGAATATTTTATACCATTGAATTATATGACAAGTCTGAAGTGAGGGGTGTTTATCTTATCAAGAAAGAATGAGGGTAAGCATAAAAAATTAATATTTTCTTGTCTATATAAAAAATTTCCCAATATATTTCATGAAAGTTAGTATGTAAAACATATTCATGCACAGCAGATACTATCAAGAGTTATTCTACAAAGGAAGGACATTCAATAATGAGAGTGATTTAAGAATTCTTAAGGAAAGTTTCACTCACCAAGAAAGACCAGGTTTCTGCAGTTCTCCAATATCACATCTGTGTATAAATTCTGTCCAGGCATTGCCATTCCTCTTGAGAGAAATCAAAGGGCACATCCCTGAATTTCAATGAATCCTGAAATAAGAATAAGTGTATAAATGGTACATTGGTAATGTGATTATTGAGAGTGTTTTTAATTTGACACAATGAAAGTCAGGAGAACTGGCTCTCCAAAGATGAGGTATAACAGTTATTCAATAAAATCATTTTTAAATGAAGTGTGGTTTCCTAATATATAACTCTGAGGAAAGGGGATAACCCAAGTAAAAAAATACTGTATATGCTACACTTTTGTGAAATAAAATGTAAAATTAAGATAAACATAAGAATATATATTTGGGAGTTATATTCATAATTTATAAAATAAATTATATTTCTCAAGTGAGAAAGTTATAGTGAATTAGAAGATTGCCTCCTAAATTTTAATGAGTGCAAATGTGGATTGGATATGTTGCTAATATGAAGACAAACTAAGAAGTCCTGGCATGGGATTTGGGTTTTTGAATATGTATCATGCCCTCTAGTCATGCCAATGCTACAGGTCTAAGAAATCCTCTTGAATAGCAATGAGGTAGAATACTAAAGGAAGAATATATTGATGAATTTCTATTCAAATATTTTAAGTGGCCAGTGCATCCTGCTACAATATACTACAATAATAAGTAGCAACAAGAATCCTTTTTGATCATTTAAAATATGTATATATATCATTCCAAGAGTTTTTTTATATCTTAATTCATATATCCAAAATAATCTATTGAGATTGGTAATAGTTTTATCTTTGAGGGAATTTTGTCAAACATCCAATTAGTGCTATGCCTGGCTTTTTGCAAGTCTACCTGGCCTATAATTCATAAAAAGGAACATAAAGAAGTGAAATTAAAAAGAATTTTCAAAACAGTTCTTGACAGTTACTGTAACTTAGAAAAGTATTGGAAACAAGTTGAGAGGCCCATGAAATAAATATGATCAAATGATACATTTTAGCACACACATTAAAATGGCAGCTATTTATATAATAAAACAGACAATTTTTCATGTAATTATTAGTAAATACATTCAATTGTGTAAAACTGTAAATCAACTTGGGGTTGATGCTTTGTTTTTCATGAAAGTACTGAGATACACACATTGAAGAACAGAATATAAAGAGCTACAATTTCTGAGTCTTGTATTTTCTTTGATAGTTTTCAATTATCATCTCTGAGCTATATTTTAGAATTTAAATGCACTTAGAAATAGAATTCTTTTACTGAAAATATGGAAAGGTTAAAATTTGTATGCCTTTGAGTTTGAGGAGGAATAAAATGAAAACATATAAAAATATGTTTTCCTTCTAACCTCCAGTTACAAAGACAATATAGTAAAAAAAAAGGGGGGAGTGTATATTTTCTCTAAAGAAAGTCATATATATAGAGAGAAATTCAAAAGAAAGAACGGTTTCTGTATAATACTAGCTGGTTTATACAGATTATTTAGAAAATTTCTGAGTAGATAATAATAAAGAGAAACCTATTAAATTTACTGAGAAGAACCTGCAAGATAGATGTGGTAGAAAGTGTCAATGCAAATAATAGAACACCATCACTGCTGCAATAAGCATGGCCACAATGAAACAAAATGAAATAAAAATACAGCATTATGTCAATCTTCTTCAGATATAAGTTTTACTTGAAGCTTGATTTGTGTATGTTTCACACTTTGTAAGTACTAAAGTGATAGTTCAATAGACATTTTACTATTCCAGAGAGTGAGTTTCTTCATTTTTTCCCTGTATTGCTGTAGTATATTGTATATCTTTATAATATAAACTATGAGAAAGTGATGCTTATTTAATGAAAGAGATGCTGGAAGATTCAAGATTAATGTCATCCATTATTGGCATGTAAAACTGAGTGAAAGATCCGTTAATTGTGCTCATAGCATTTTGGCCCCATGGGAGAGGTACAGGTCAAATCCAAAGTCATTGATGGGAAAGATGAAGAAAGATGTACTCTCAGAGCATGGGTTTCTAGCTAAAATTTGTTCCTTGCTCACTATGTCAATTTTTTCTCCCAGTCCCCTCAGGCTGATCCTCTAGAATAATATGGTGGAGATCATGTTTGCTGTAGTAAATAAAATGATGGACTGAAACCAGTAGCAGTGTTGAAAAGTTTCCCAACTTACATTTGTCTCAGCCTTTCTAGGGTAGGTAAAGAGAGGGAAAGAAGTTGCTGACACAAAGTGATGGCTTGGCATAAGACTCTGGAAAGTTCAGAGGAACTAGAGGACCAGAAGGCAGAATATACCTGGATAGCAAGGAACTCCTGTGGCCATGAAAGTCTGCAATGCCCATACCAGGTAAAGCAGGCCAAATCCATCATGCATGATCAGATGGAGTCATGGGGAATAAAAAACACTTGCCTAACCTGTCTCCCATGTTAGACTGACCCAGCCCCATTAAGCACATGGTGGGCAGCATGTGAAAGTGATGGTCAGGGTAGCACAGAGTTGGACAGGGAAACATGGCAGCAACACACCATCTGATTTCTGGGGTGAGCTGGTTCATCCCCATCCATAAAAGCCTTGTGACAGTCACAGAGCTGAAGGATGTATTGCTGGCTGAGAATTTTGGAAAGTTTCCTCTAGTGAGACTGGGCAGAGGTAGCAGGATGGGTGTGGTGATTGCCTTGAGAAAGCAGCTGAGAAATGGATGAATTGATGTTTCCAGAGACTTCAGAGTCATTGCCTGGTCTGTTAAGAATGATGATTCAATGTTCCAAATTCAGGCTAATTTTCCAAATGAGATACTTTCATGGTAAACTCTCTAGACAGCAAAGAGAGAAAACAGGCCTTCCCAAGACTCAAGAGGATGCAAAGTGGCCAAGAAAAGCAAGATATGACCTCCCAGAATGCAATGGAGGATGAATACCTTCTAATTATTCTCTTTCAAATATTTATGTTACCACAGATAATGAATGCAACCCTCTTTTTAATATGCATTTTATTAATTATTGATTTCATCTGGATAGAGCTTCCAGAAGAAATGTGAAAAAGGAAGTATGATTTACTTCTTTATCAATATTTAATCACTCAACAATAACACCAATGCAATTCTAGGGCACTAACACATTCACATGTCAAAAAGAATATATGCTCAAAACTATAGGTCATGAATTCATCACATGAATAAAACTGAAGTCTAAAAATTGAGGGGAAGCTCCTAATATAAAGGGCTACAAATTAACTATTAAGAAAAAGAAATAAAGTAGTTTAAAACAAGTTAACACAAAAATAAATGTAGGTAAGTAAAAGTTTGCAAGTTAAAAATGCAATGTATTTCGGAAAGAATATGCAAATTCTGACATGGAACAAACCCAAAAAACAGCTACATATGCTTTCTTCTTCTCTGGTCTTCTTTCTTAGGAGTGATTATCTTCAATTCAAATATACCTCTTGAAAACCTGCCTCTAATGCATCAAAACATCAGAACACATGGACCTTTATGGACCTCATTTTTTAGCCTCAAGTTTAATTTCAGGTTGAAGTCATGGAGCTCAGGTATTTCTTCTACAAAATTTTATTGATACAGTTTAAATAAGAAAGTACCCACTATGGTGTGAATAAAATAGTCAAATTCAGTGGGTTTTTGTTTATGTTGTTTGTACTATGTATTGTTCCCATGGACAATTTACTGATTTACCACTGAGCTACATATAACACACCTTATTTTTTTTTTCCTGAGGCATGTTTTTACTAAATGGTCAAAGCTAATCTCAAGCTTTTCATTTTCCTTCATTATCCTTCTGAGTAGCTGAAATTACAGGTGCACATGACCATGCCTGCCCAAACTCAGAGTTTCTCAAGGAAACAAATATGTAAAGCACTTAAAAAATATACCTCAAGATGAAAAGAACAAGTGTCTATCTCTTTCAGAAAACATGTATGTTATTTTGTCGCTATCTCCATAGTAATAATTTACTTAGTACATATTAAATCTTATGTAAATAATTCTAGGATTTGTCAAGTGCTATGATATACATGATTGTTTTGCTCAGCTATTTTGCTCCTGTGACTAGATCTTACTAGATCAATTGCACAGGAGGAAAAAATTTATTTGAGTGCTCATGACTTCAGAGGTTTTAGTCCATAGAAGTACGGATCCATTCCTCATGGTTTGAGTGTGGCAGAGGCAAATATCTCACATTGCTATCAGAAAGCAGAGAGAGAGAGAATCCCCATTCTCCAGATAAAAAATATGTACTCCAAAGCCACATTCCTATTTCAGTCTCCTC
This sequence comes from Sciurus carolinensis, assembly GCF_902686445.1. Classification (NCBI taxonomy): domain Eukaryota; kingdom Metazoa; phylum Chordata; class Mammalia; order Rodentia; family Sciuridae; genus Sciurus; species Sciurus carolinensis. The sequence continues at coordinate 39,647 of NW_025920159.1, read as the reverse complement.
CAGCTACACCCTACAACTTCAGTGACCACTAAATTAATCCCCATTAGAAGATTAGATCACAGATTAAGACTCTCAAAACTCAATCATTTCTCCTCTCAACCTTCTTGCATTGTCTCACATGTCAGCTTTTGGAGGATACCTCACATCCAAACCATCATATTTGACCCATGGTCCCCCAAAACTCACAGCCATCTGAATGCAAAATACATTTAGTTAAATTCCAAGAGTCTCCATAGTCCCAGGAGTTTCAAGAATACTCAAATTCAAGTCAAAAGTCTTTGAAGCTCAAGGCAATCCCACATTGTGAGCTCCTGGAAAAGTAAAAGGACCCATAGCACAAGAAATAAAAGCAAGAATCAATAACTGGGATGGATTCAAACTAAAAAGCTTTCTCTCAGCAAAGAAAATTATTAGCAATGTGAATAAAGAGCCTAGAGAGTGGGAGAAAATCTTTGCCAATCATACTTCAGGTAGAGCACTAATCTCCAGAATCTATAAAGAACTCAAAAAACTCTACACCAAGAATACAAATAACCTAATCGACAAATAGATTAAGGAAATGAACAGACACTTCACAGAAGAAGATCTACAAACAATCAACAAACATATGAAAAAATGTTCCACATCTCTAGTAATAAGAGAAATGCAATTCAAATCCAACTTAAGATTTCATCTCACCCCAATTAGAATGGCAATTATCAAGAATACAAGCAACAACATGTTTTGGTGAGGATGTGGGGAAAATGGTACACTCATACATTGCTGGTGGGACTGCAAATTAGTGCAGCCACTCTGGAAAGCAGTGTGGAGATTCCTTAGAAAACTTGGAATGGAACCACCATTAGATCGAGCTATCCCACTCCTTGGCCTATACCCAAAGGACTTAAAATCAGCATAATACTGAGATACAGCCACATTGATGTTTATAGCTGCTCAATTCACAATAGCCAGATTGTGGAACCAACCTAGATGCCCTTCAATTGATGAATGGATAAAGAAACTGTGGTACATATATACAATGGAATATTGCTCAGCCATAAAGGATGATAAAATTATGGCACTTGCAGGCAAATGGATGAAATTGGAGAATATCATGGTAAGTGAGATAAGCCAATCTCAAAAAACCAAAGGATGAAAACATTGGAGGGGCCAAGATGGCGGACTAGAGGGCAGCTGCATTTCACATTGTTCCAGGATGCAAGATTCAAAAGAGGAGATAGTGAGAGACTTGGGACGAACTCAAAGCCGCTGGGTGAGTCTCTCGCATTGGGGAGGCGTCCCGGATGGGGCAGTAGCCCCGGAACACAGGGAACTTTGTGAAGTAGAGTTGCTCGGCGAGACGCCCCTCCCCTCCCCCCACTGGAGCGGTAAACACGGACAACTGGGATCATCGTAGAGGAGGCGGCTCAACACAGCGCTTGGACTCGGACAACCACTGGGGCTCCGGGCGGCTGACTGAGGAGGAGCTGCGTGGCGAGCTGTTTAGACCCAGAACGACCGCTTCTGAACACCGGGGGGTTGCCCGGAGGAAGAGCAGGAGCCCGGCGTGTCACTTGGTCTAGGAGTGGCTGCATCAGAGCCACAGGCAGTTGCCAGAGGAGGAGCTGCGTGGCGAGCTGTTTGAACTCAGAGCGAGCGCTCCTGAACACCGGGGGACTGCCCGGAGGAAGAGGAGGAGCGCGGCGGGTTGCTTGACCTAGGAGTGACTGCATCAGAGCCACAGGCAGTTGCCAGAGGAGGAGCTGCGTGGTGAGCTGTTTGAACTCAGAACGACTGCTCCAGAACACTGGTGGCCTGCCTGGAGGAGGAGAGCGGTGGGACGCTTGGTCTAGGAGTGACTGCATCAGAGCCACAGGAGGTTGCCAGAGGAGGAGGGGAGTGGTGAGTTGATTGGACTAAAAGCAACCGCTCCTGAACACCGGCAGCCTGCCTGGAGGAGGAGCGTGGTGGGTCACTTGGTCTCGGAGCCACCGCTCCTGAACACCCGGGGGGCTACCCCAAGGAGGAGGAGGAGGAACAGGGCGGGGCACTTGGACTTGGAGTGACTGCCTAGGGCTACGGGTGGTTGGCGGGAGGAGGAGACCCAAAGTGAGTTGTTTGGTCTCCTAGTGACTGAGTCGGAAACCGGGCGGCTGTCCGGAGGAGGAAGTGTGTGGCGGGTCTCTGGGTCTCGGAGCTATTGTACGGGGCTCCAGGTGGTGACTCAGAGGAGTTGCTGCATAGCCAGGCGATTGGTGCAAAGCAGGGTCCCAGGAGCTAGGTGGCTTCTTGCTGGAAGAGCCGCACAGAGACACGCCTAGGGGCAGAGCAAAGTTTCCAGGGCTGCGGGCAGATTCTCTGGGAGAGGCAGCCTAAGGAGACTCGCCTGCGGAGCGTGAGGCTCCCAGGCCCAGGACGTAGGTCCGGGCCCCTGGGATCATTGCAGAGGAAGACAGCCCAGCCCAGGCGGTAGCTGTAGATTGAGGGGAACCTCTAGGAGGGCAACTGACCAGCAAGATGTCCCCACTGAGTGAGTCTTCCCGGACGGGGGAGGTTTTCCCACAGGGACGGTAAAACCAGAGACACAGGCACAAACAGGACTTGCCTCAGCCCACAGTCTAGTTCCCCATTGGATGACCATTGGTCAACAAGTGGAGGCACCTCTGCCCACTAGCAGGGAATATACGCCACCTGCGGGTCACCACCCCTAGAGAGGCAGCTTCTTCGTGGAGCTCTGCATTATTAACCTCCTCCAAGACTTCAGACTACTGAAGGATAAGAGGGGATATACTAGCAATCTTCAGGGACATTATAAGTTGATAGAGGAAATCTGCAATATCTTAATGACCCACTGATTCCTGAACAATATGAGAAAACAAGGGAAGAAAATGCCCCAAACAAATCTAGATGTTACATCAATAAAATCCAACGACAGCATGGCAGAAGAAATGACAGAATGGGAGTTCAGAATGTACATAATTAAAATGATTAGGGAAGCAAACGATGAGATGAAAGAGCAAATGCAGGCATTGAACGATCGCACCAATCGACAGTTAACAGAGCAAATTCAGGAAGCAAAAGATCATTTCAATAAAGAGTTAGAGATATTGAAAAAAAACCAAACAGAAAAGCTTGAAATGAAGGAAACAATAAACCAAATTAAGAACTCCATAGAAAGCATAACCAATAGGATAGAACAGCTGGAAGAGAGAACTTCAGATATTGAAGACAAAATATTTAACCTCAAAAAGAAAGTTGAACAAACAGAGAAGATGGTAAGAAATCATGAACAGAATCTCCAGGAACTATGGGATATCATGAAAAGGCCAAATTTGAGAATTATTGGGATTGAGGAAGGCTTAGAGAAACAAACCAAAGGAATGAACAATCTATTTGAAGAAATAATATCAGAAAATTTCCCAAATCTGAAGAATGAAATGGAAAATCAAGTCCAAGAGACTTATAGGACTCCAAATACACAAAATTACAACAGACCCACACCAAGGCACATTATAATGAAAATACCTAACATACAAAATAAAGACAGAATTTTAAAGGCTGTGAGAGAAAAGAACCAAATTACATTCAGGGGGAAGCCAATACGGATATCAGCAGATTTTTCAATCCAGACCCTAAAAGCTAGAAGGACCTGGAACAACATTTTTCAAGCTCTGAAGGAAAATAGATGCCAACCAAGAATCTTATAACCAGCAAAACTTACCTTCAAATTTGACGATGAAATAAAATCATTCCATGATAAACAAAAGCTAAAAGAATTTACAAAAAGAAAGCCAGCATTACAGAACATTCTCAGCAAAATAATTCATGAGGAAGAGATAAAAAACAAAGAAGCAAATCAGCAAAGGGAGGAATTATGCTAAAGGAACTGTCAAATAAAGGAGGAACCAAGATGTGTCAAAAATTTTAAATATGAACCCAATGTCCGGGAATACAAATCATATCTCAATAATAACCCTGAATGTTAATGGCCTGAATTCATCAATCAAAAGACATAGACTGGCAGACTGCATTAAAAAGAAAGATCCAACAATATGTTGCCTGCAAGAGACTCACCTCATAGAAAGAGATACCCATAGACTAAAGGTGAAAGGATGGGGAAAAACATACCATGCACATGGACTCAGCAAAAAAGCTGGAGTATCCATCCTCATTTCAGATAATGTGGACTTCAAGCCAATGTTAGTCAGAAGGGATAAAGAAGGACATTTCATACTGCTTAAGGGAAGCATAAATCAGCAAGATATAACAATCATAAACATCTATGCCCCAAACAGTGGCTCATCCATGTATGTTAAACAAATCCTTCTCAATTTTAGAAACCAAATAGACCATAACACAATAATACTACGTGATTATAACACACAACTTTCACCACTGGACAGATCTTCCAAACAAAAATTGAACCAAGAAACCATAGATCTCAATAACACAATCAATAATTTAGACTTAACAGACATTTATAGAATATACCATCCAACCAAGAGCGAATACACTTTCTTCTCAGCAGCACATGGATCCTTCTCTAAAATAGACCATATATTATGCCACAAAACTAATGTCAGCAAATACAAGAAGATAGAGACACTACCTTGTATTCTATCAGATCATAATGGATTGAAGTTACAAATTAATGAAAGAGTAAAAAACAGAAACTACTCCAACACGTGGAGATTAAAAAATATGCTACTATATGATGAATGGATAACAGAAGATATTAGGAAGGAAATTAAAAAATTCTTAGAGGTAAACGAGAACAAAGAAACATCATATCAAAATCTCTGGGACACTATGAAAGCAGTACTTAGAGGAAGATTCATTTCATGGAGCGCATTTAATAAAAGAAGTAAAACTCAAAAAATAAATGACCTAACACTACAGCTCAAAGCCCTAGAAAAAGAAGAACAGACCAACACCAAAAGTGGTAGAAGACAGGAAATTGTTAAACTGAGAGCTGAAATCAACGAAATTGAAACGAAAGAAACAATACAAAAAATTGACAAAATAAATAGTTGGTTCTTCGAAAAAATAAACAAAATTGATAGACCATTAGCCACATTAAAAAAGAGAAGATGAGAGAAAACACAAATCACTAAAATTCGGAATGAACAAGGAAATATCACAACAGACAAGACTGAAATACAAAACATAATTAGAAGCTATTTTGAAAATCTATACTCCAACAAAATAGAAAATTTCGAAGACATCAACAGGTTTCTAGAGAAATATGAATTGCCTAAACTGAACGAGGAGGACATACACAATTTAAATAGACCAATTTCAAGTAATGAAATAGAAGAAGTCATCAAAAGCTTTCCAACAAAGAAAAGTCCAGGACCAGATGGGTTCTCAGCCGAGTTCTACAAAATTCTAAAGAAGAGCTCATTCCAATACTTCTCAAAGTATTCCAGAAAATAGAAGAGGAGGGAACTCTCCCAAACTCATTCTATGAAACCAATATTACCCTGATTCCTAAACCAGACAGAGACACATCAAGGAAAGAAAATTTCAGACCAATATCCTTAATGAACATCGACGCAAAAATTCTCAACAAAATTTTAGCAAATCGCATACAAAAACATATTAAAAACATAGTGCACCATGATCAAGTGGGTTTCATCCCAGGGATGCAAGGTTGGTTCAACATCAGGAAATCAATAAATATAATTCACCATATCAATAGACATAAAGTGAAGAATCACATGATTATTTCGATAGATGCAGAAAAAGCATTTGATAAAATACAGCACCCCTTCATGCTCAAAACACTAGAAAAAATAGGGATAGTGGGAACATTCCTTAACATTGTAAAGGCCATCTATGCTAAGCTCATGGCTAATATCATTCTAAATGGTGAAAAACTGAAAGCATTCCCTCTAAAAATTGGAACAAGGCAGGGATGCCCTCTTTCACCACTATTCAATATCGTCCTTGAAACTCTAGCCAGAGCAATTAGACAGACCAAAGAAATTAAAGGGATATGAATAGGAAAAGAAGAACTCAAACTATCCCTATTTGCTGATGATATGATTGTATACTTAGAGAAACCAGGAAATTCCACCAGAAAACTTTTAGATCTCATAAGTGAATTCAGTAAAGTAGCAGGATATAAGATCAATGCACATACATTTAAGGTATTTTTATACATGAGCGATGAATCTTCAGAAAGAGAAATTAGGAAAACTACCCCATTCACAATAGCTTCGAAAAAAATAAAATACTTGGGAATCAATCTCACAAAAGAGGTGAAAGACCTCTACAATGAGAACTACAGAACACTAAAGAAAGAAATTAAAGAAAACCTTAGAAGATGGAAAGATCTCCCATGTTCTTGGATAGGATGAATTAATATTGTCAAAATGGCCATACTACCAAAAGTGCTATACAGATTCAATGCAATTCCAATTAAAATCCCAATGATGTACCTTACAGAAATAGAGCAAGAAATTATGAAATTCATCTGGAAGAATAAAAAACCCAGAATAGCTAAAGCAATCCTTGGCAGAAAGAGTGAAGCAGGGGGTATTGCAATACCAGACCTTCAACTCTACTACAAAGCAATAGTAACAAAAACGGCATGGTATTGGTACCAAAATAGAAAGGTGGATCAATGGTACAGAATAGAGGACACAGACACAAACCCAAATAAATACAATTTTCTCATACTAGACAAAGGGGCCAAAAATATGCAATGGAGAAAAGATAGCCTCTTCAACAAATGGTGCTGGGAGAATTGGAAATCCATATGCAACAGAATGAAACTAAACCCATATCTCTCACCATGCTCAAAACTAAACTCAAAATGGATTAAGGATCTCGGAATCAGACCAGAGACCTTGCATCTTATAGAAGAAAAAGTAGGTCCAGAGCTTCAACATGTCGGCTTAGGACCAGACTTCCTCAACAGGACTCCCATAGCACAAGAAATGAAAGCAAGAATTAATAACTGGGATAGATTCAAACTAAAAAGCTTTCTCTCAGCAAAGGAAACTATCAGCAATGCGAAGAAAGAGCCTACAGAGTGGGAGAAAATCTTTGCCAATCATACTTCAGATAGAGCGCTAATCTCCAGAATCTATAAAAAAGTCAAAAAACTCTACACCAACAAGGTAAATAATCCAATTGACAAATGGGCTAAAGAAAGGAATAGACACTTCACAGAAGAAGATCTACAAGCAATCAACAAACATTTGGAAAAATGTTCAACATCTCTAGTAATAAGAGAAATGCAAATCAAAACCACCCTAAGATTCCATCTCACCCCAATTAGAATGGCGATTATCAAGAATACAAGCAACAACAGGCGTTGGCGAGGATGTGGGGAGAAAGGTACACTCTTACATTGCTGGTGGGGCTGCAAATTAGTGCAGCCACTCTGGAAAGCAGTGTGGAGATTCCTCAGAAAACTTGGAATGGAATCACCATTTGACCCAGCTATCCCACTCCTTGGCCTATACCCAAAGGACTTAAAATCAGCATATTACAGAGATACAGCCACATCAATGTTCATAGCTGCTGAGTTCACAATAGCCAGATTGTGGAACCAACCTAGATGTCCTTCAATTGATGAATGGATAAAGAAAATGTGGTATATATATACAATGGAATATTACTCAGCCATAAAGAATGATAAAATTATTGCATTTGCAGGCAATTTGATGAAACTGGAGAATATCAATCTAAGTGAGATAAGCCAATCTCAAAAAACCAAAGGAAGAATGATATCACTAATAAGTGGATGATGACACATAATGGGGGGTGGGAAGTGTTAGTGTTGTGGTTGGAGTTGGGTTTAGGTAGGGGGGCAGGAATGGAGGAAGGAAGGACTGTATAGAGGGAGGGGAGGGGTGGGAGGGGTGGGGGGAAGGGAAAAAATGGCAGAATGAATCAAACAACATTACCCTTTGTCAATTTATGATTACACAAATGGTATGCCTTTACACCATGTACAGACAGAGAAACAACATGTATCCCATTTGTTTACAATAAAAAAGAAAAATATTGAAAACTAAAAAAAAAAAAAAACCAAAGGATGAATTATCTCGCTGATAACCGGATGATGACACATAATGGGGGGTGGGAGGTGTCAGTGTTAGGTTTAAAGTTAGGGTTAGGGAGGGGGCAGTATTGGAGGAAGGAAGGACTGTAAAATGAGACAAGAGGAGTGGGAGGGGTGGGGGAAGGGAAAAATAACAGAATGAATCAAATAACATTACCCTATGTAAATGATTACCCTATGTAAATTTATGATTACACAAATGGTATGCCTTTACTCCATGTACAAACAGAGAAACAACATGTATCCCATTTGTTTACAATAAAAAAAGTAAAATATCCAACGTATAAATGTACTGAGTAAACATTTCCATTTACAAAAATATGGCCATAGAAAGAAGAAATGGGACCAAAGCAGAACTGAAATCCAGTTGAATAAGCAGTTACTTTATATCCATATCCAGAATCTTGGCCACATGGCATTCTGATATTTTCCCCAAAGAGCTTGTGTAGCTCCATGCCTGTGGTTTTGTATTTTGCAGTTCGAGTAACATTCCAGTTGTCTTGTCACTGTTCTATTCCTACAGGTTTTCTAAGACAAGATCCCATGTTTCTGGCATTTCTTAATCTCAGAGATCTCCACTGTAGCTTCAACTATCTTCTGACATCTCCACAGTTTATCTTCTCAGGGACTGTCTGCAGGGATTCCAACTGTGCTGGACATTGCCTGGTCTCCAAGGTCTTCCTTTGAAATATTGGTGGAAGTTTCCCTGACCCCTACCTCCAGCATTCTGCATTCCTCCAGAACTAGCAACTTGTGGTTGATTCCAAAATTTACTTCCACCTTGAACAGTAGCCTGACCTTCCTGGGCCCTTACTGAAACAGTCACCAAAGGTGTCAGTGGCTGAGCACATTGAAAAAACTTCCTAGGCTCCCTTGTGCAAGAAGGGTACCCCACTGGTCCCTTCTCAAGAGAATTTAAATTCCACTCCCTTGAGCTTGAGATGGAGGTGGCCTTTCTGAATCTTGAGATACCTTCAAGTGACCTTTCTCATCAGTTTTAGGCATAGTTTTCAGCATTCCTTCAGTGGCAGTAATATCTTTATCAACTGCAACATCCTTATACCTAATTTAAATCTTACCTCTGAAATCCATATTTTTAAAATCTGTCTGCTCTGTTTTCCTCCTGATTATCACAATAAAATTGGCTAAAAGAATTCACAATATATTTTCCACATCCTAAATGCTATGCTGCCTACACATTTCTTCCACCAGAAAAAGAAATCCATTGCTTCCAAAATCAGCCTCATAGAAATTCTCCAGTCACAGGCAAAATGCAGACCACTTCACAGTCAGAGCATAACACAAATGGCCTCTATTTCAACTACCCATAGAATTCAGCTATTCTGAACCCACTTGAGCTCTGTATTCACTGATCATGGTCGTATATCATTACTGAACTCCCACCAGAATTGTCCATTAAGCTTCACTTACAGAAATCTAAAGAATGTCCAGCTTTATCTTACATATTCTTATTCACTTTAACCTCAATATTTTGTGTGGATTATGTGACCTTATAAGGCAAATTAAATAAATAGCCCCACCTATTTTCAGCAATTTTTTATTATGTTATTTACATGGTAAAAGTACACTGCCTGACCCATAGCACAAAGGTGAGAGGGAATTTAGCCCTACTTCCCTTAGACTGGAGTGACCCCTCCTGATTTAACTAAGTTTTAATATTTAGACATTATGTCTCTATGGGGTTTAGGGTGTAGGTAACCCTCTGAATCTGCAGGTTTCACAACCTCATATTGAAACAAACTTAGATGATAATATTCAAAGAGTCCATCTATACTAAATAAACACATACATTCTTTTTGGTCTTACTTTCTAACATTTTGCAGAACATTTACATTGTACTGAGTATTATAGGCAATCTAGAGATGGTTTAAAGTGTACAGAAGTGTGTGCATAAGTTATATGCCATTTCCTATGAGGAATATTTGCATCCCTAGGTTTGGATATCTGTGGGAATCCTGAAACCCATCCAAGCTAGAAATTTAAAAGCCAGATTTTTGGTGATGATTACCCTCTGCACAATGTTAGGAGTTCACTAGTCTCAAGCACACACTCCAGCATTGCATTCTATGCAGATTCACATTGGATATTGAAGAAGGTTAGTGAAGCGAGCAGGCTTTGAACCCCTCTAGAACGCCTAGGAGAGGCAGAGTTAGGAAGGAGATTTGGTTTTACAAACAGGAGTGGGTGAACTACCTGTGATTGGAGTGAGATCTTCACATGTTGAGACTTAAAATTTTGGGAATTGATAAAATATCAAACTGCCTCACAGTCTACCCTTTATAAATACACCACCTGCCATTGAAGGACACAGGCAATTACCTTCATTCCACCTACCAGTCACAGACTGTGGACTTCAACATTTTTACACCACCTTCTCATTGTTGCCAGCATATTTGTGCAGGAATGGAGGACCCTCACTCTGCAAAAGGGACCACTGGCCTAGTTTCAGGTGGAATACATGTTCCCAGGCTGCAAGAGCATGTGCAAAGTCAAGGATGACTTCCACCTCCTAAACCCATTCTTACCTCCATCTTTGGACTCATTTTGGCCCAAGCTGGTAGCCTAGAAGTGAGCTGCATGGTGTGCGGGGGCATCCGGAATTCCATCCAGTGCTTGACAAAGATCCTCTGGAGGATGTTTGCAAAGGCTCATCCTGAAAGGAATTGCCAGATGTTTTACTCCGGAGCATCGTGTTTTTTTTTTGCTGTGTTTTTCTGATATTACATTACTCATTTCAGTCTGAACAGATTGCTTAAGGGGACGAGGGAATTACAACAAAATTTCCAGAAAATATTACCTACAATCTGAAAAACAATAGATCTTTACCACTAACAAAGTCAAAAATAATTTTGCAACTGTGCAATGAGTCCCTGAAAGCCTCTGGAGAAAATAGTTATAGATCTGCCTTTGTCTCCAACAGGCTGGTTAAATTCTAACTATGGTTTTGTTTATGTGTGGTGGTAAGGTAAAAAAAATAAGTTTTCACAACATTTCTTCCTTCCTACAAAGAATAGGTCACCCCTATAATAAACGTTGGCACACAATAACCATTGGGACTGCTGCCCTCCTGTAGCCCTTAACTCAGCAATTTAGATATTAACCAGATGGACCTAGTAGAGATGGTCACATGAGATTACTTGTCTATCACTTTAACTGTGAGAATAATAAGAATAATCTTAGATCACATAGAGTTTAGATATTAAGGAAATAAACATCGTATTATCTCAGTGACATAGTTAGATATTCTTAAAGCAATTGTGATTAGGTAAGAATAATCTGTAAGGTTGCTGTTTTCTTCCTATGCTTTGAAAACTTCTTTAATATTAACCACAAGACTGCCATTATAGCCTGAAGAAAAATGTATATAAACCCAGCCTGCCCCAGAATAAAGTGGGATTGATTGCACCAGAACTAGAGTCTGTGTCTTTCATTCTCCATCTATCACCGACGCTGTCTCCCCACGCCCCGTTACCAGTGTGGAACCCATGGACTCCTGCTAGGGCTGGACCCCGGCAATGGTGCACTCTGGCTGACTGAGCAAATCACCCCCTGCTGTAGAGTGAGTTGTGATGCTGTGTGAATGCATATAATTCAGGGTGGGTGCAGTAAATAGGGGACTGCATGACAGGGGTGGACACCAATTGCCCTCTGCACCTTGCCCCAGCTGATCTCCCTAGAAATTAAAAGATGTTCAAATTTTGTTTGTCATGAGAGTTGGTTTCCAGGGCTGGGGGCCATAATCACCACAGAAGTGCAGGCTGCTCAGCAAGAAGGGACTGCAAATTGCCTCTGAAACACTCTGCACCTTTTCCTTCTTCTTGTGCCTTCACAGTAAGTTCCACCAGTCCAGAGCCACAGTGCTGAAACTGCCCCTGAGTTCAACTCATTTAAAGATTTAGAAAAAGGAAGATTGGCAGTACATTCCCTGGTAGCTAACCTGAATAATTTGCTGGTTGGTTTTAATAAATGACTGCATTTAAACAGAGAAGCCTGAGCAATGTTAGGAGAGGGGCAATCATCCACAGGACTGATTACACTGAGCAATGGTGGATAATGGGGGATTTAGGGCAGGACCCTAAGAAGACTGTGCACTGGTGGGAGAGGGGCACTCACCCAGAGGACTCAGAAGACCATGATCAATGTTGGGGTAGGTGAGGTTAAGAGAAAATCCAGAAAAGGTTAAGCAATATTAGACTACCTATGATCATACTCGAGAGCAGGCTAAGACTGATTAGGGGAACATTGCAAATGGCACAGAGAACACTGAGCTTTGCTGGGTGAGGGACATTCGCCAAAGATCCAGAGTGTACTGAACACTGCTGGATAAGAAAAGCTCACCCAAAGGAAATGTAGGAGAGAGTACTGTAAGATAAAGGGAATCCCAAAATAAATTTCAGGGAAAACTGCCCATCTGTGTGTGAGTGGTGTTCACCACAAAACTCAGATGACACTAAGCATTGATTTATGAAGTGAGATTAAGTATAGGACCTAGAGAAGACTGAACACTGTCAGGAGAGGTGTGCTCACACACAGAAACTAGAGAAGTTTGAGCAAGATTTGCCTTTGGGAGCCTGGAACAGGACATATAGAAGAGTGAGCACTCTAAATTGAGGGGTGCTCACAAAAAGGACCAAAGAAAGAATGAGGAATTGTTAGGGAAATCAGGAAAAAGAAAGAAAGAGGACTGAGAACTCTTAGGTGGGGGGCACTCACAGGACCAAAGGAGACTGAATAAGGACAGGTTAGGCGAATTTAGTTGTTTAAAAAATGAAGACTGAGTCATGTTAGAAGAAAACTTATCACGAAGAGCATCCAGTGGAATCAGAGCACTAGTAAGTGAGGGGCTCTCACCCATAGGACTCAGAGTACCTTGAGAATATATGGATAAAATAAGATTTAGGGCAGGACCCAGAGAAGACTGAGCACTAGTCAGAGAGGGGCACTCAACCAGAGGACTCAGAGGACACTTAACAATGATGCAGGGTTGAAATTAAGACAGGACAGAGAAGACTGAACACTGATGGGTTAGGTGCACTCACCCACAGGACTCAGAATACCCTGAGAAATGTTTGAGTACATGTGGTGAAGACAGAACCCAGAAAAGACTGAGCCATGTTAGGCTCTCTAGGGTTACAACCATAATCCAGAGTAGATTGAGATAAGATTGATTACAGGAATTTAGCACATGACACGGACTGAGAACTGCTGGGTGAGGAGTGCTAAACCAGATGTCCTAGAGTATACTGAGCAGTGCTGAATGAGAGGCACTCCCCAGAGGACACAGAGAAGAAGTAGTACTGGAAGGTAAGGGGTACTCCAAACCAATATTCAGGGAAAACTGAGCACCTGTGTTCAAGGGGCCCTCACTACAGGATTCAGATGATCCTGAGCCATGGTGTGTGATGGGATAATAAGAACAGGACCCTGAGAAAACTGAGAACTGTCAGATGAGTGTCACTCACCCACAGAACCCAGAGGAGTCTGAGAAGGATTACCTTGGAGAACATGGAACAAGAAATAAGACTGAGCACTCTAAGTTGAAGGGCACTCATCAATAGGACCCAGAAATGATTGAGCATGGAATGGTTAGGGAACTTGGACAAAGGAAACTGAGGATACTGAGATGTTTTATGTGTTGTGAGCTCACACACAGGACACAAGGGGACATAGTAAAGACAGGTTAGGTAAATGGAGCAGCTTAAGCAAAGAAGACACAGTCATGTTAAGAGGGGCTAGCACCATGAGTTCCCAGTGGAATCAGAGCACTAATTGGTGAGGGGCTCTAACCCACAGAACTGAGATTGTCCTGAGCAATGATGGATGAGAAGAGATTAGGGCAGGACCAAAGAGAAGACTGAGCACTGGTGGGAGATGGGTGCTCTCCCAGAAGATTCAGAAGATGCCAAGCAATGATGATTGAGAGGAGGGTTAGGGCAGAACCCAGAGAAAACAGACCAAAGATAGATGAGGGGTGCTTGACTATAGTATGCAGAGGAGATGGAGATTTTTGGGAGAGCAGTTCTCACCTACTCAGAGATTTGGAAACTTTTCAAGATTATTCGTTGTGCCATTGTATCAGTGATCTCAGATTGGTGGTAATGGTCTTATTTCAAAGGTCTGAAGAACTCCCCCAAGATGATGGAAAGTTGTTCTTAGTCACATTTCACACTGTCCCATGAACGTGTGCATTATTCATGAGTCAGCATTCTTAGGAGGTTTTCTGTCTTGTCAAATGAGAGTAGTCAGTGACCTATCAGAGAAGATCCTAAAAATACTGAAATATATTCTTTCCATCCACTGCTCAGAGGAATTTTAAAAATCCTGAACATGCTACATTACTCATAAGAGCTCAGCTCCTTGAGTAAAGGTGTGCAGTTGGTGGAATGAGGTCCTCAGTTCCTTTCCAATTAACATCCATAAGAATTGTCTTGTGTTTTCAAGCTTTGGCGAGGATCCTCTCTGCACAGGTCTATTAAGGGTCTCAGAAAGAGGACATATACTCATCTCTCCAAGTTCCCACTCTCATATTAGCCTAGATATGCAGGTAAGGCCAGAGATGGTGTACTGACATTAGAAGAAAAGGGGCTCACCCAGAGAGTTCACTATGGAACCAGGTTGCCTAGGACTCATTGGAGAGTGAGCACTCATAGTTGAAATTTGTATGCTTATAATACCCAGAGGAAATTGAGCACTAGTGGGAATGGGATTCTCACCAACAGGACACAGATGACTCTGAGCAATGGAGTGTGAAGGGAGATTAAAGACAAGACCCAGATAATACTTAACACTGTCAAGTAAGGGGTATTTACCCACAGGACCCAGAGTAGAATGAGCAAGGAATGGTTAGAGAATGCAGAAAAAAGAAACATAGAAGGCTGAGCACTAATAGGTGACTTGCACTAACCCAAAAGGTTGAGAATATACTGAGTAATGACAGGTTAGGTGAACTTAGAGGGTGAAACAAGAGGCTGTGCAATGTTAGGAGAAGAGTTATCACCAAGAGGACCCAGTGGAGTCTGAGAACTTGTTCATGAGGGGCACTCACTCCCAGTAATCAGAGTACCATAACCAATGATGGTGATGGGTGAGGGGAGATTCAGTGAAGGACCCAGAGAAGACAGCAATGGTGGGAGAGGTGTGCTCAACTCTAAGACTCAGATGAACCTGAGCAATGGAGGTAGTTGGCAGATTTAGTGCAGTACACAAAGAAGCCTGAATATAGTTAGATGAGGTGTGCTTGACCACAAGTACCAGAGGAGACTGACCTCTGCTGGAAGAGAGTTACTCATCAAGGTGACTCAGAATCCTGGTACGCTTTTCAAGAGTAATATTCTCAGTTACTTCAGGGGTTGTGGGACATTAGTGTTTCTTCAAAGGTGTGAAGAACTTCTCCTTGATGTCGGAGAAGATATCCTCAGCCACATTTCACACTGACACTTGAAGGTATGCATTGTACCTTATCCAGAGGTCCTAGGAAATTTCCTGTCTTGTCAAAAGAGAGAATCCAGTGACATATCAGAGATCTTTGAAATACTTACATATATATGTTTTCCATCCACTGTTCAGAAAGTTGTCATAAATCCTGGGCATACATCACCCATAAGAAATCAGCCACTTGAGCAAAGCTTAGGAAATGGTGTACAATGAGTGGTGGAACTAGGTCTTTAGTGCTCTATGAATTGACATCCATTGAAATTATCTTTGATTTTTCACAAGTGTGAGGAGTCTCTCTGCATGGCAGCTCTAAAGTCCTATTGAGTTTATTGGAAATAGGAAGCATCTTCATCTCTGCAAGTTTCTATAGTCATGTTGACCTGGAAACACAGACAAGTCCTGAGATGTTGTACTGATATTAGTAGGAAATGGATTCCACCAGAGTGTTCACTAAGGGAAACAGGACTCAGAGGACCCTGTGCAATGGTGGGCAAGGATAAATTTAGGGCAGGACACAGAAAAGACACAGGACTGGTGGGAGAGGGGATCTCTCCCAGAGTACTGCAAAGAACCTGAATAGTGATGGTTGAGAAGACTTCTTGAAGAACTTTATGGTAGAACCCAGAGAAGACTGAGCCAAGTTAGATGATGGGTCATTGACAGGATGGAGAAGAGAAGAGCTCTTTTGGGAGAGGGTTTAACTCCTACAGATGTCAGAATTTTGGAATCCTTTTCAAGAGTGGCCCTCTGGGCAGTGTCTCAGTATGATGAGGAATGGTAGGAATGCTGCAATTTAAAAGGTCTAAAGAAGTCTTCCATGATGATGGAAAATTTTCCTTGGTGACATTTTACACTGTACCTTTAGGGTGTGCATTGTGCCTGATCCAGAAATCTTAGACAGTTTTTTCTCTTGTCAAAAGAGTGTATCCATTGTCATATAAGACAAGGTCCTGAAAAAAACTGAAATATATGCTTTGCATCCACTGCCCAGAGTGATGGCAGAAATACTGGCATGCTACATCACTTCTAAGAGATCAGATAGTTGAAAAATGGTATGCAAGTTGTACACTATTAGTGGTGGAATGAGGTCCGCAGTGTTTGAAGAATTGACATCGATTAAAATTATCTTGTATTTTCAGGCATTGATGAGGAACCTATCTGCATGGCAGCACCAAAGGGGTATTGAGGTTTTTGGAAAGAGGGAATATCCACATTTTTTCATGTTTCCAAATTTATGTTGTCCTGGACTCACAGAAAAGGTCAGAGATGGTGTACTGACATTAGCAGGAAAGTGGCTCACCCAGAGAATTCAATAAAGAAACTAGGTTGCCCAGGGCCATAGGAAAGTTAGCACTGACAGGTGAAGTGTATCCACCCACAGTACCCAGAGGGGAATGAGCACTAGTGGAAAAGTGGCACTAATCCACAGGACTCAGGAGAAACTGAGTAATGCTGGGGAAGGGAGATTAAGGACAGGAACCTGAAAAGATTGAGCACTGGTGGGAGAGGGGCACTCTCCCAGGTGACACAGGAGATGCTGAAAAATAATGTGTGAGAGGAGCTTAATCATTCCTCCTTAGAAGGCTAAGAACTCTTAGGTGAAGGGTGCTCAACCACAGGGCACAGGAGACTGAGAACTGCTGGCTTGAAGACTTGGCTCACAGGGCATTTCATATCTTTAATACTCACATGAATGTAGCAATCACTCTTCTCTTATTGTTCCCTCTTCTGATATGACCTTGGTGCTGATCTGTGGCCTTATGAGATCTTCTGTGCCTCCTGTGTTTCCCAGTGTCCTCTCTCCATGGTGGTCTGGGAACAGTGTCCAGCAGTATGTGGTGCCCTGCCCAGCCTTTCTCCTTAACTCTCATACAGTTTGTGATGTCATAATGACCTAGGAGGCAGGGCAGGCACACCTGTTTTTGCTACTAAGATCTTAGAGAGTGTGTGGGGCCCTCAGGACTTCCTGTGACCCCAGTGTAACCTTTCCTTGGACCTAATGACCTCTACCTCCCTCTCCCTCTCCCTCTCCATCTCCCTCAAGGGCAGACACTCTGCTCTTCTGCTTCATGAAATATCTTGTGTGAGTCCCTGCATCCAGAGTGGTTTTCTGGGTGCTTTCAGAAACTTTTGCTTTCTACAGTACTTAGTTTTCATTATATATATATATATATATATATATATATATTATTTAATGAAGTTTGATAGAGAAACATCCAAACATCCACAATTTAGAGATTTATTTTCCTCTAAATTATCAAAGTAATTAAATGTAATTTTATTACAGTATTGTCAATTACAGTAATATAACTACTAGCTTATGATTGTGTTTTGTTTCTTGTGGATGACTAAAGAATGATATAGTATACACAATGATTGACCTTGGAATAAATGCTGATAATTAAGCAGGGTACATAAATTAAGACATAAGGCTATTTCCAAAAATTGTGTACCGACACATAGAAGTACAATGACAGATTTTAAAACCATGTCTAAAGTAAATAACCTGTGGTTTTCAAAACTTAATTCACTGTAGCTCATTTGTAATTTCTACACCATGCAAATGCAACATACAAATACTTACATGGAATAATTTAGTAATGGTCTTGATTGAAGAGTTAAACTGTTTTGAACATCAAGAAAGTATCAAAGTCAAATGAACAAATCAGTTGCTTCAAATATCAAACTGCTATGCTTCTTTACCTCATCAAAAAAAGAGCATTTCATTTGCACAAAATTATTTCTGAATCTTTCTCCTGTACTAAGGAATTCTGTTGTCATCAGGCAAAAGGAGGTAGCAAGCTATTCCCATAGAGATATTGCTGATGATTTTTTCAACAGAATTGAATTTTCCTTAATCCATTCTAATGCATTTCAACTTTAATGTGAGGTCTTTATGGATCCAGAAAAATTTATCATAGACTGGAACTTATGTAGTCACTTAGATCCCATTGAAAGATTCAGTGTTGAGCATGATGTCTAAATAAAAGGGTTGAATCTCAAGATTTTTGTAGTAAATGCAAAAGAAAAGCAGAGAAAACACTGTACATTTCTGAACAGTATGGTGTGTATTAACCAAAATCAAACTTATCCACATATTTGGAACATGTGTTCTCATAAATCAGTAATTTTATGTTTTAGTTAGTAGAAGTATAACATTATCTTTCTTATAGGCAAGGGCATCTTGGATTCATTTATTGTTCCTCTGACCTAAAAGTGCAAGTGATAGAGAGCAGAGATGTGGGCACATTAGAAACAGAGAAAGTGGTTAGAGCCAGGAACCAGTGGCACATCCCTATAATTCAAGCCATTGAAGAGACAGAGGCAGGGGCATCACAAGTTCAAAGCCAGCCTCCATAACTTAGTGAGGCTTAAGTAAATTAGCTCTCTAATTTATCCTGGCTCAAAATATAATATAAAAATAAAGGATTGAGGATGTGACTCAGTGGATAAGCACCACTTGTCAAATCCCCAGAACTAAGAATAAATAGGTAGAGAGATGATAGATAGATAGATAGATAGATAGATAGATAGATAGATAGATAGACAGAAGAGAGATAAAGTGGTTTGAATCCAGAGGGAGGGAGGAAATTGGTACAATAAAACTTTTCAACATAGAAGGAGGTTTATTTCAAAAAATGGAAAGCTGTGTTCTTAGCTAATCCTCAGAATGGGAAAAAATAGAAAAGTATTAATTTCTACTTATAACACAGAAATAAATTATCTAATGACATCACTGATATTATAGATGCTAGTAATGTATAACTCAGTGAAATAAAAACTAATTATGGATGGTTTGAGTGATAAATTGTTCACACTCAAATACATATACACAATAACCTTTCATTATGTTATTTAGTTTTAGGAATAAAATTTAATCTCTATCACTCCTGTACTTTCTTATATTGTAGACATATAGCTATTTTAATTTAATTCAAATGGAAATAAAAAATGCAATTCCTCAGTTGTACTATCCCAAAACTTAAGTGCTGAGTATCTCAATTTTGTCAGTGTACACTGTTTTCACACATATATAGAATGTTGCTTTTATCAATAAACTATAGTGGAGGGTCCTTGTTGATTTATTTGTGCTTGAAATAATATGAGTAGCATTATTTTAAATTATCATCCATTGTTTTGATTCATTCCAAAACAAAATAGATGTTTAAGGTCCTGATACTTGCTTGACCCTGGAAATAACAAAGAAGCCCCTTCCCTCATGCAGCTGATGTATACTGGATGAGAAAGAAATTAGTGAACACACATGAAATGTTTTATAGTAAGAAGTGCACTGAAAAACTAGATTAGATAAGGTGACAAAAGTGTCTTAGAAAGGTGTATTAGACATGTCTGAAAAATATGAAAAAAATATCTTGGTTAGAGGCCTGAATGAAGGCAAGAGGTACTATCAACACCAATACCAGTACTGTCAATGCTTTAAGAGCATTCCATATGGATGGAATAATACAAATGTACTAATAAAATAGCACTCCTTAGCTGCATGTTGTGGCACATGAATGCTTGGGAGGCTTAGTCAGGAGCATTATAGATTCAAGAACCTCAGGAAATTAGAGAGACCTTGTCTCAAAATTTTAAAAAGGTGGGATGACTGGAATGTGTCTAAGTGCTTATGGATATGCTTCCTTGGATTTAATCCCTGTTACCAGAAAAATAAATATATAAATCAAAACCACACACACTCCTTAGTGTGGGTCAGGGGAGAATCTCAGGGTAATTAGAAACAAAGAGCAGTAACAGAAGTCAGAGAGTGTCTATGTCTTGCCTTTATCTCTTCATCAGTATTTTGAATTATATATTAAAATGTAACAGAAAGCAATGAAGTGATTCTGGGATGAGATGCATGGCATAATACACTTTATTATTAAAGAGAGCACTGATTGCAGCATAGTGAAAAGAACAGGCTGGGTGTAGGCATTAATGGAAACAGGGAAGACAAATTCCAGTGCAGGAATTTAGATGAGAGGTGGCAGTGACATGGGTATGTATGGTAGCAATGGGTGAGAAAGTTTGGACTTCCTGAGAATGATAATTTTTTTCCTGTATTATGTCTCTGCATTTTCTCCAGTCATTGAACATGAAGTCAGTGTTCAAAAGCTCATGTTATGCTGCAATTTTTATTTGTTTAGCTATGAAATATTCTACCCTGATTAATGAATCATACTGAGCCCATACTAATTCTCAGAGGTTTTGGATTATTTGAAATTAATTCCAAAGCCTATAATCACAGCTTAACAATCATTAACAGGTTTGGGATAAAATAATGGTCTTCATGTTATTTCTCATGGAAGTATTTCTCTAGTCCTCACATTCTTTATTTGATAAGCATTTTCTTGTGCCCATTATCAAATGAGTTCTTCTTGATGTTCTTGCTCCACAAATATAAGATTACCATGGATGCATCAATAGATGTTGTACATTATGCTGCTTAGTGTTCATCTAATTTCTTTTCCTCATATCACATCACATGTTGTTTGGTAAAAATGAATTGAATGAAAAATAATACAATAAGAACAAAAGGAAAAAGATATCTCATTAACAGGGCATTAGATTAAAGAAGCAGAGTCAGATGTTCTAAGAATGTTAAAATAATACTAGCATATTGCATCTCTATTATCCTATAGAGGAGAGAGAGGAGCATAGAAGGGAAACATTCTATCTGAACTTCTCCTTTGATATATTTTCTCTTCAAGAGTGTGAATGTGCTATGAATATCTATACAAATATTTTAGTATTATATATAAATAAATTGAATAGATTAATTCATGACAGGATGACTCTAGCAATCATATTATTATCACCCTTTTGATACACTTGGTATAAAAGCCTGTTCCATGATACATATAGCTAGTATCCTTTAAAGCAGCTCTAAGGAAATCCCTTCCTATTTTCTACTAAATTACCACCCAACCCCTATGATTCTGTTCTCATACAGCAGGCATTTTTTGTATTTTTATAATGGTTCCAAACACAATAATAAATGCTACCAAAATTTTTAATAACTTCAAATTTATTACTTTATTGAGGAAAATATTTGAGATAATATTATAAAGTGATTAGGAAACAGAACAAGGTTGACACTCTAAAAATTTCCACTTTTTAAGTTCAATGTTCAATTGGAATGTTCTGTTTATGGAAGAAAAACCATGAAGTTTAACAGGAAAGCAAGTACTTACCTGGCAGAAAAGTACAGCTCATACAAGAGGCTTTTGTTCATTAACTGCTCTTTCATATTACAAAAAGTAAGTAGTAACATTCTCTGGGTATAGTGTTGGTGCCATTCTTAAATTGATAAGCTACCTAGATATTTTTACTCTTTTCTCTTTTATTACTGTTTTATTTTGCTTTTCATAATATTTAATAATGTGGGATATAGACTTCACTCATTTGGTTAGATTCCACAAAAACTGGCTATATATTTGTTATTTAAGACTAAAGCATAGCATGTATGAGTCAGTCACTCATTTTTAAGTTTTTATAATCTATATAATTTTCATTTCAATATTATGTTTCAGACATATATAAGTTCAAAAAGCAATAAGTATTTACTGAATGTCTTTCTAATATTGTTTCTGTGTTTCTCAAATTATTCCCACACTTGAAATAACTTCTATCTTTTATCCCCATTCCCTCATTTTATGTACATTTTCTGAATGCATCCTTGCAAAGGCAATTTTCTATTTCAGACTGGCTTCAGAGAAAGTTGGAAAGATAAGTGCACTACTTTCTTGTACTTCTCCTCTGCTTTCAACACAAAATCAATGCCATTGTATCTATAAATTCTATCTCTCCTAATCATGTAAATGGGACATAAACTTTTTTATACACTGCCCATTATGTTGTTACTCCAGTAATCCAGTACACAAACCAACACTTAAAAACCTTACCAAGGGATTCAACATCAATCCTATTTCTATATTCTGTAAAAAATTAAAATCCAAAATGCCCCTTTTGTCTCTAAATTAAATGAAGACACTTCAACTCTCCTTATTTGCAACACTTATTTTCTCTATTGACTGCAAACTGATTGTCCCTTTTTTCAGAGAAACTGATATGTTCTCCTTCTACTAGTTCTATTCATATGGACCAGGTTGTCATACATTGTTCCCAGGTCTGTGCTACTGACGTTTACTTTTCCAAGAAATATGTGTTTTCACATTTAAATAATATTAAAATGACTTTCATGTAATTTAACCTCCTATGAGAAGTCTCTTCCATTATATTTCTGCACATGATGAATGTTCTCCTTCCCACATTAAAATATCTCAATAGTTTTACAAATATTGTCAGTAATTTAAGTAAAACATATTTATATAAAGCCAAGATACTCCTGTGAGTGAGATAAACTAAGCATTTTACATAAAATAGCTTTGTTCTTCTCCCAGATTTGACATAGCTAATTCTCTGTCTATATTTTATAAGAGGAAACAGGCTGAAAAATTTAATTGTTCAGGTTCACAGAGCTACAAATTGCTATATGTGTTCTAATTTTTCCATTGTATTTCATCTAACCTGTACATTTTTTTTTGTTTTAGTCAAGCATTTTACTTGCACTTAAAGGTATATTTGTTTTTGATACTCTACATATACAAGGAAAGCAGCTCAATTTGAAAGTGAAGAAACTTATGGTGACATATCAGTATGTTAGTCATCAGAGAAAAGAATTGAAAAATAGTATTTAAATAATTAACTATATCAGCAGAAATGAATATTAAGCAGAAAAATGCAGGGATATTTGTTAATTCAAAACTACATTAATCAGAAATGTAACCAGACAATTATGAGAGCACAGAACTACATCAAAAGAGCACCAACTATCATGTGAGGTGGATAATAAGTGTCACTTGAACCTACCATGGAAAATGCAGGAGAAAAGGCCCTTACTGGAATTAAAGATTGTCTATACATAGGTCAATTTTCTGAAGAAATCTATTATATTTACAAGACACTAAATCTACAAAATAATGATTGTTAAATCATTGCAGTGCTTGATATTGTGCCAGAAAATAATATGGTAAAAATCATGCATGTATCACTATTGAAAGGCACTCAATTCACCTGAACATATTCATATATAAAATTCTAAAAATATCACCAAAACACTATCAGAGATGTCATAAAATTAATTTTTGGATAGAAAACCAGAAACTGTATGTTGACAAACTACACAAAAATGTAATATTCCCCCTACATGCTTGAATTTCTCAATTACTGAGTTACATAAGATTAATTCAACATATATGGAAAAAATTAGAACTGTATTTGTTTCATTTGCTTATTTTTTTGGTGGTGGGGACATGGATTGATTTCTAAGAAGGCAGTGGGATTAACAAGTTCAGGAAAATTTTATTGGATAATACTTCTTTAATTCAAGACAATAATTATTCTAAATTATCACTAAAATCTCATATTGGGAAATTAAAGAGAATATCTGCATATAATAAAGTAATGAAGTTATTAGTCTATACAGCTACAAGTAATGAACTAAGGCATAATTGAGTTATAAAATGATCATTTTTTGTGTCATAAAGTAAAAGTATGAGCTAATTCTTGCACTGAATCACTTGAAATCCTTTTAAACCTTAATCAAACAGAAAAAGAAAAAAGAGAGACAAAAAGTGAGAAGAAAAATGATGAAGACATGTACAAATGCATAAGAACCAAAGAACTATTGGGTAACAAAAAACACAAACAGGTATGAATGGGTCAAAAATATCATAAGTGAAAAAAATTCAGCTACATTGAAGAGTGCAAAATTGTAAAATAAATGTATTTCTTTAGTGAACTGTAAAATATAATGAAAATATTTAGAATGGGTTTTAAGTTAATGAATTAAAAAATTCTAAAAAAGACTCCAAATTTGCCAAATATTTGTGGCAAAATCATATCACCACTTCTTTTATTTTTTAGTACACAACAAAGAACACATCACATTTAAATATCTAAGAAAAAGTCTTTCAGCAGAATTTATTTAGGTATAGATCTTGAGGATCAATTTTGATCAATTTTAGATCAGTTACCTATGCAAACTTGCTACTTTTCTCATTTGACTCCAGTTAGAAAAAAATTTAATCACAGAGCTCTTGACCCCTACTTCATAGGGCTAATAAAGTTTTCACTCTTGTTAGTCTTGTAAGTGCTAATATTCTGCACAGTGTATGTAAACAGAAATCCACTCAATAAGGGTGATTTTCTGGGAATCAAGGGCTAGCTGTTTTGGTTTGGTATATAAACACAGTGTTTGTTAACAGTAAGTGGTATAGTTTCTGAAAACAGTAAATTTTACAAGCAATAAATATATCTGTGGTGTGAGTGTTTCTTATAGGGGACTTTGAAGATAAAATAAAAAAGTAAAATTTAGAGCAAAAATTTGCCTTGCAACCATATAGTTCCATTAGCAAATGTGGAAAATAGCTGGACCAGGCTAATTAGACAAAGAACAATATAATATATGTAACCAAGAATATAAATGATATTTTGATGTTTATTAGAAAATAATTTTACAGTCCATTCCATCTATCATTACTAAGGATGATGTTTTCTATGCCTTCTTGGCTCCAGAAGGCATTATATTTGAAAGATTTACTTATTTGTATTCATGTTTTACAATACTGTTTTGAGATCACATGTAGCATTTCCTACAGAATAGCTGTAATAATAGTAATAATAATAATAACAACTACATCCCTAAGTTGAAAGCAACCTACTTACTCCCTTCTAACAATTACTTTGACTAATTCTATTAAGTCTCATTTACTCAGTAGGAAAAAATATTGCAAAGAGGATTAATAACTAACTTTTGCATGTGTATCTATCTACTGATGCCCACTGAAACCCCAACTAAATCGCAAATGCTCTAACAGGAGGGACTTAGTCTTGATAGAGAGAAAAACTATTTCTTTGTTTTTATAATGGTTTTGTTTCCATTTATGATTTCTGAGAAGAAATAAATGAAGAAAAATAATGCATAATAATTTGAAATATTTTAGAAAATTAATGATCTTATGCAACTCTCTTGTGTATATTTATTATATCAATTATTTTTTTTATTTTTCATGTGTATATAATTAAAATGTGTAACACTTACATTTAATATTTACCTTCTCTTTGTCATTTTCTATACATAAATTTATCTAAATTTATCACAAATTTTTTTTTAACCATAAAGTGAACCGCGGGATGGTTAAACACTAAGACACATCCCCAGATCTTTTATATTTTATTTTGGAGCAGGTTCTTGCTGAGTTGCTAGGGGCTCGCTAAATTGCTGAGTCTTGTTTTGAACTTGTGATTCTCCTGCCAAAGTCACCTAAGCCAGTAGGGTTACAGGTGTGCACACCTTATTCTGCTAATTTTTTAAAGTTTTAAATTTTGATAACTTGATAAGGAAAACATTGTATATATACACATGGAATAGTATTTGTCCATTAAAAAGCATTTGCAGCAACATAAGTAGAAAACAATTATTAACTTTCTTATAAAAATTAACTGGTTGGAGGCAGAGGCAGAATCCAAACTTCAAAGCCAGTCTTGGCAACTTAGAAAGGCCTTAAGAAATTTAGTGAGATCCCATTTTAAAATAAAACAATAAGGAGATGGGAATTTGGCTCAGTGGTTAAGCAACACTAAATTTAATTCATAATGTGAAAAAAATGTAACTGTGAAAAAGCAATTTTACTCCTAGATATATAGCATGGAAAAAATAAATTAAAATACACCAAAAGAAAATACTTGACAAAAGTGTAAATGTGCACAGCAGCCAAACACTCAAAATAATACAAATGTCTATTAATTGGAGATCGAATAAGAAGTCATAGTATGTTCATAAGGTAGACTATTTTTCAGCAATATGAAAGAGCGAATTATTCATAGATGCAAAAGCCTGGATGGATTTCAAAAATTCAAAATTTAGTGAAATAATTCAGCATGAACCACTCCTTCTGTGTGCACCTTTCTGTAGGACACAGACTTCCCTCATGCCTGTACCCTTCTTGCCATCTTCTGCCTCACTATAGCAAGTTGCCTCTTCTCAAAGTAATCTCTGCCATCTCTACCACACCCTTGTTCCTCTATCATCCAGGGGCTGGCTCAGACTTCCACCAAAACTTCTTTCTTTAGGTCTGTGAAGACACCTTGATCATGAAATATAGAGGTCATGTTTTAGTCCTTAACTTTTTGACATTTTGCTGTTGAAGACAGCTTGAAGTTCTTTCTTTGCTTTGTTCTGTTCTATATTCAACATCCACCTGTCTAATGATTCCTTCTGTGTGTGGATGTCCAACAGACACATAAAGTTTAATAGATTCAAAATTGAAGTAGGGTCTTCTGCACACCATATTTTTATTTTATTCCCTCCATCTGTGATCTTTCTATACAGAAATGAAATGCCTTCTTCTAATCTGGAAAACAGGATGTACCCTCAAAAATGTCCTTTCTTATTTATGGGTCCTATGTTAGCAAGATATCCATTGCTGTGGAAAATTATCTGAAGAATCTACTAAAAACAGGAAAAATTTAATTTGGCTTATGATTTGGCCCCATTGCTCTCATCTTCTAAGAGGCAGAGCATCACAGTGGGGAGTGTGTAGTGATCCGAATCTGATCACTTCATAGTTGAAAGGAAGGCGAGGGAGAGGGGAGAGATAGATATGACGAGGGGGTTCAGGTTAAATCTATAGTCCTCAATGACAGACTTTCAAGGACCTACTGCCTTCTGGCACCACATCTTACAATTTCCAGTTCTCCCCAAATTTTAATCTGCTATGGATCCATCAGTGGATTAATCCATTGGTCAGATTACAGCCCTCATAATCTAACTACTTCCTGAAAACCCTGCCTCTTAATATTGTACCAGAGAGCTTTGGGAGGTTTTTGGGGATACTGCAGATCCAAATCACACACGTCCTATCTCCTAAACAGCTCCTTCAGGTGCTGTTTCTCTGCTACCCAAGCTGCCACTGTAATTTCTTAATTAAACTGCAGCAATCATCTTCTAGTAGCTCTTCTGATTTACACTCATGCCTAGCCACAACCCAGTGCATTGTCTGAATGATGCTTCTAAAGCTTTTTTTAATGGGGCAATCCCCTGTTTAAAAGTCTTCATTGTACTCTGTTTTATATGTTAAAATTCAAACACCACTTTGCATGTGGCAATCCTGTAGCCAGGAATATACTTTGCCCTGGCTATTTATTACCTCTTATTTATTCTATAAGTCTCACTTTAGACATTACTTTCCTGGAACATTTTTCCTTGTTCCTCAAGGGTGAAGATTCCTCCTCTTATGTTCCAGGAAGTATTATTGCTTGTCATATAATTACTGTAAATATTTCTCTGTTGCCTAGCACCAGGGCTGGAAAAAGGTGTCTGACAAACACTTCCTGAAAATTTAGAATGAAAGCAGTTTCTTTCCACCAATGGTGATTTGCTATTAAATCACCTGGAGGACCTACTTAACCTGCTGGCTATACTCCTACAGTTTCTGTTCAGCAGTTTGTGATTGTGCTGATGGTAAGGTTGGAATTAAATATTGGCAGGAATCTGAGAGTGAAACACTGAAGCATCCAGAGGGGAGAGTTCTCATCATGAGAGGCTCACAGGTCCAGGTGTAAATAACACACCCACCCCAGGATGGGGAATGGGGACCTTGGTTTGCACATGAAAGATACACAATATTACCTTGTGGACACATTCCTATTTTAACTTGCCTTCTAATGGTATTGGGATTATTTTTCTCAGAGAACTTACTGAGAATCTATTAGGGACATTTCTTAGTGAGTTAGGTAACAAGTGACTTATTAGACTCATCACCACCTACTTTTTTAAAAAAAATGCTTTACTAGTTTACTATAAAATATATATTCACATTTGAAATTTTATAAGAACAGGAAAACATGATTCCATGACCCATGAGTTAGAGGCAGAATAAACAAGGATAGGTAGAAAGAAAACCAACAAGAAACTTCAAATTTAAATCTGAGAAGCTGTTATGAGCACCCTCACATTTACTCCCCAAGAATATTCTTTTCCAGAAATAAATTGTTTAAAAGAACTTGAATCTTAAAGTGTTGTGAATGAAATTAATGTTCATATATATTGCTAATTTTCACAATGTTTCCTTTAGACTAAATAAACTGAAGGAGAAAATATCATTAGAGGCTCATTAGTATTTTCTACACATTATGTGTTGACTGGATGACATCAACATAGAGACCTTGAGAGGAGCAGACAACTGTAACAGACCCCAGGCTCCATGATTAAGTGTTGAGTTTAACAGATAGATATCCCCTTGCCCCACCACGCCTTGCCACTTTTCATGTTCACTATCTATAAAATTTATTTTAAAAAGATGAGCCCATTACTTCTAAAATGAGTCTCAGTCTCAAGTACCTGCACCCTTCTCCCCTTGAGTGTATATCTGGCTCATTTACATTTTTATATAATCTCCTTGTTTTTCTAAATAAATATTTGTGCTTCTTCTGATATGCCCTGAAATTCCTTTCTATTGTGAAGTCAAGAACCTGCCAGGGCCAAGTTGAGATTGCCATTTTTCTTCTGGGTGAACTTCTTGGATCCTATTCAGTGATACCCAGTAAAGGAAGCCCATTATGACTTTCATTTTCATTTTTGAAGGGCTCAATTTCTTTGTCCCTTTTTCAAATATTTATTTCCCTTTTTATTTTTTGAGAGTTGCCTGTTCATCTTCTTTGCTTATTTCTATAGAAGTCATTCATCTATTTTTCTTATTGAAGGAAAGCTACTTATATAAACATTAATATTTTCCATGTCTTTCCCTATAGTTTCATAAAGACAATTTTGTTTTTTAGCCCATTAAGTCCTAAGTATTCAAATCTGTGAACATACTAACCACATATTCTCTCAAAGTTACCACAATTGGTAGGTTTGTTGAACAACTTAAGTTTTTATAGGTGTTCCACATCTGGAACAATGGAACAGAATGTATCAATTTACAAATAGGTGGTTCTATTAATATTTTAGAAAGCTGCAGATTTTTTCTTAAAAATAAATTTTTAAATCTGTTACCTAGAAAATTTTTCTTTTTATCTCATGAGCCATTAGAGGAATGAAGACAGAGAGGAAGAAAGAACACAGGAGAGTGATGTTTATCATGCTTATGAAGGGATTATTTAGTGGCTGTAAAATTTTAACTTACATCAGAATTTCTTGGAGAACTTGTTGAAGTACAGACTGAATTCAGTAGGTCCAGGTCAAGCCTGAGAATGTGCACTCAGTTCTTCCAGGTGAGTTTTATGTTTCATGGACTACATCAGTAATACCTGGACTATATTGTAACATGTGGGAAGCTATTAGTGAGTTCAGTGATCATTCTAATTCCACATTATCATTTATTTGCAAACCCCCTCCTCTCTAATTAAGTTTATTTTTCTCAACTTCTTACTCTGGAAATGAGACAACCCAAGCTCATTTTTAAAAGAAAAATGCATCAGTTTTCATGGAGTAACAGCCCTCTACCTCATGGTCTTTTAGAATATATTCCTCCTATTTTTTGATACTGAGGATGCAACTGATGGGTAATCAAACCCTGAGCTATATCTTCAGCCCCTTTTATTGTAATTTTGAGATAGTACCTAAGTTGTTTTCATAGGGACTCATTTAGTTGCTGAGGCTGGTCTTGAACTTGCTGTCCTCCAGTCTCAGTCCTTCAAGTCTTTGGGATTATAGGCAGGCACCCCTCTGCCTGGCATATGGCCCAGAATTTTTAAAGGTAAATGTAAAAGTTTAGAATGTTCACTTTTTTGTTTTAATTTTTATTTTTATAGACTGCATTTTTATTCATTATATGCAAGTGGGGTACAACATTTTATTTCTATGGTAGTACACAATGTAGATTCTCACCATTCATGTAATCATATATGTACATAGGGTAATAATGTCTCTCTCAGTTCACTCTCATTCTTTCCCCCACCCACTACCTTCCCCTTTCCCTCTACACAATCTAAAGTTTCTCCATTCTTCTCTTAACCCCCAGACCCCCCTTTTATGTATCTTCATATTCACACTTTTTTGGGGGGGAGCAATTGTTTTATTTTACTTTTCATAATATTCTCCAATTCTTTCCTTTAAACTGCAGATGCCATAATTTTATTCTCCCTTATAACTAAGTAATATCCCACTGTGTGTATATATATATATCACAGTTTCTTTATTCATTAGTCTATTGAAGTGCATCTAGAATGGTTCCACAATCTAGCTATTGTGAATAGAGCAGCTGTAAACATTGCTCTGGTTGTGCCAGTGTAGTATGCTGACCTTAAGTCTTTTGCACATAAACTGAGAAGTGGGATAGCTGGGTCAAAATGTGGGCCCATTCTAAGTTTTCTGAGGAATCTCCATACTGCTTTCTAGAGTGTTTGCACCAGTTTACAACTCCACCAGCAAAGTATGAGTGTGCTTTTTTCCCCACATTCACACCAACACATACTGCTTGTGTTCTTGACAATAGCCATTCTAATTGGAGTGAGATAAAATCTTTGCATTTCTCTAATTACTAGAGATGATGAACACCATTTTCATTTATTTGTTAATCATCTGTTTATGTTCTTCTTTGAAGTGTCTGTCTAGTTTCTTAGTTCAATTATTGATTGAGATCTTTGTGTTTTTGTTGTAAAATTTTTTAAGTTCTTCATAAATTTTGGAGATTAGTGCTCTATCTGAAGTGCCTGTGGAAAAGATTTTCTCCCATTCCATAGGGTCTCTTTTCACAATCTTGTTTTTGCTGAGAAAGAGCTTTATAGTTTGAAACCATCCCATTTATTGATTCTTGCTTTTATTTCTTGCTCTCTGGGAGTCTTGTAGAAAGTCTGGTCCTAAGACAACATGATGGAGATTTGGGTCTACTTTTTATTCTATTTGATGCAGAGTCCTGAGGGCTGGTCACTGTTGGGTCAGGAGTCCTGAAGGCTAGAATAATCACATTTTTGAGAACAGAATTGAATATATAGAATGAGTAAAATTGCAATAAGTACAAATTTTTAAAAGCTAGTGAATTACTTACAAAATCAATAAAATGCAGTTTGTATAAGTGCCAGAAAGACCCCATAAGAGTTTTCCTTATAATCTTGAAGTATATATATATATATATTTTTTTACATAAAATGTTCACTTTTTAAAGTAATATTCAGCAGGATAAAATTAAAATGTAAGATTAGCCTTTTGGGGAGAAAAAGTCCAGCCCTGACTAGTTCTTCTTCCCAGCATTATAAAGGGGTTTCTATAATATTGTCTTTTCTTTTCTTTAGTTTTGATAACAGTTGTAGTCTAAACACTCCTCAAGATAGTAATCTGATGGGTTTTGTAAAAGGCAACATAGCCAGGTGGGAGAAATATTTTTGAGCAGAAGACTGGAGATCTGGATTCTCATTCTGGTTTCCACACACTTGGTTTGCATATTTTAAAATTTCCTGGCTTTGTTTCTTTGAATGAATAATAAGACAATAATAGTGCTTTACTTCCCCAGAATGGTAGTGAAATAAAATTTTCCCAGCAGGGTCTCTGGACATTGTCTCTAGTGGCAGTGATTGATCTCTTATAACTTATCATATACTGATATGGTTTTCCAATGTACAAGCCAGTTGCGTCAAAACTTTCAGCTAACTTCCAGTAATTTGCACAAATTTTACAATTTGAAAGAACAGAGCCAATTTCTCCAAGTCCCAATCTGCTCCCCTGGTATATCTCCCCACACCCCATCTCTGAGATAAGCAGAGATGGTTAGTGGTGGAGAATACAGGATTTGAGACCTTGACTTTGGGAAAGATACTTTAGCTCCATAAGCCTCAGTGTTCCAATCTGTATCAATGACATTCATCTGTCATCATGTGTAATGTGGTGCGACTGTGAATGACTGGGCCACAGTGAGTGCTCAATTCTTAGTAGTATTGCTTATTCTTCCCCCTAGGTTTTCATATAATCTTGCTAGATTGAATAAACCCATGTGCCTGGCAGAGAAAATAAAAATAACCTCTCCCCTTATCCAGTCACATTCATATATTCTCAGGGCACCAGGGTCTTGGAAAGGGCACTACTGGGATCTGTTATTCAGTGCCCCTTAGGGACCCTCAATATGTTCTCAAAGAACAGGGCTCCTTTCTTCTGCATTTAACCCTTGTCTCCTTCTATCAAAGGGACACTAAAGTCAAATGCAGTTCTTAATCCATCTTCTCCACTTGGCTGCTGTCATCAGGCCTCAGTTTCCCCAATTTTCCTTTCCTGATTAGACTTGTACAGGGTGGTGTTTAAAGGTTAATTGGGGTACAGCTATACAGATTAAGGGGAGAGCTAATAAAGAGACAAACACACAGAATGGCGAAGAGCAAGAATTGGCTCTCATGGGAAAGCAAGTCCAATTTATATATTCCCAGGTCATATCAAGTTACACTAGGTTACATAGTACAGTTATCTTTGTTCATATGCAGAACACATAACTTGCTTGCTTCTCAGAGTCCACTAGGTTATTAAATAAGATAATGTTTCCAGGCCTCAAGGACCGAGGAGTTGCAGAGCATTTTTAAGTCATTCAAACAGAGCACCAATTGTGTCCTGAGGTGTTTGCTTAACTGAAAGGACTTTTGCTCCTCTGTATAATGACTGATCTGAAATCCCTATGACTCCCTTTTTTGTTTTGTATGGCCTTTAAAATAGACATGACTTGTCTTCTGTTCAAGGAAGATGGAGGGAGGAAGCAAGGCAAACATTGGCAAAAACCAGCACAGTACAATAAGGCAAATATTAATAAATATTCTCCAATGAAAAACTCTTTGATCTATGTAAAATTTAGTAGCCATGAGGTTAATCAATCTAAGAAATCCCATCTTCCATCATCTTGTTGCACCTTCTTTACAATGTCCTTAAGATGATCCAATTCCCTTTAAATGGGGTTACTATTATTAGTTAAATGGAAAGAACACATATTATTAAATTCTGGCATCCCTTATGTTGTAACATCAAAAAATAATCAATAGCTGCCATATTATTAAGAACAGATTAATGATACAAATTTCAAAAGAATTAAGAATTTTTGCTAAGTACTTGGGCACCACCAACAAGGATACAATACCACAGGAGTATCACAATAATAGTCAGCATAATTGTGGAATTCTGGGTAAGTTTGACAAACAGAACTGTAACCAAATTTTTCAGGGTATATTCTAAATCACATGGGCTAGCAGTTGTTGGGCAGATGTTGTTAAAATATTTATATCCCCCCAAGTAACTAGATGATTAGAAGACAAGGTTTCTTGAACCTCTTGTTCTTATTGGATGTTCCTTCTTTGAATTAGAGTCCTCTTCATCCAGGGTCAAATAGAATTTGGGAATCAGATTGAGAAGTCCTTGATGCCAATTCATGATTATTGATGGATCTCACACATCTGGTAAGAATCCAGACAGTACCTGTAGGAGTAATAACAGCAGCATATCCCCTTCTGCATGCAATTAAAGATGAAAGGTCCTTCCATATTGGATCTGGTGGAACTTGGTATTTTACCTAAATCTTTGATAGGGGTTCCTTAGGGGAAAAGTACCTGTACAAGACAGAGGACCAAAAATGTGCATTATCTTCACACTGTACACTAAGAGCATTTATTGTGAACAAGAAAATATGGAGAGCACTATTAACATGAGCAAGGCTAGGTTCTCTTTTTGTTTTCTTTTAAAAGGCATATTTAAAGTGTGTGATGTGCACTTTCAAATAAAGTAGGATTGTGAGAAATTCCACAGGTTATAATTATATTCCATTGATTACAAACCTTAGTAAAGAAACTAGAAGTATAAGTAAGGGCATCCTCAGTTTTTAAATCATGAGGTTTGCCCATGGTGGCAGTGCAAAGGAGCACATAAGAGATACAGGCTGAGACCTCTGAACAATGTGCACTGGACCATATAAGATCTGGGGGTATATCTGTGGTAACATGTAAAAGGAAATAAGGGTGAAAAGGAGGAAAATGAGCTATATTTATCTGCCAAGGGCATTATATTGTAAACCTTGAGGGTTTACATTTTCCCAAATGGGAAAACAAAAGGGTTTAAAATGATAGTAATTATTAATGATGAAATGGGCCTGTTAAGAGGAAATGGAAAAGGTTTTCATTAAGCAACAAACATTTTGATGAAAAAAATTGTGTGATACCATGGCATTTGAAAAGAGAGAATAAAGTGATTTCATAGCACCATCAGCATGAGCATTTCCTTCAGTGAGTTGTCCAAAAATCTTAGTGTGGCTACATATATGAGGAAGACATACTAGAGCTGTATAATCTTGTAAAACAGATTGAAGAGTAATAAGCAGGGATAACAAATTAAAGTCCAAATGAGGTGACCAAATTGCAGAGGAAATATGAGGTATCAGTTTTGCTATATACTGAGAATCTTTAATGATGTTTAATGTTGTGGGAAACATATGAATAGCCAAAATAATTGCATCTAATTCTGTTTACTGAGGAGAAGTTTAAGGCAATGTGTAATAGTCCATTTTTTGTCAGTGAATATATATAATAAACACTGTTGTTTTCCTCCATCATTATAGAGAGTAGTCCATTGGAAAGTGGAATGGAAGAGATTATAGAAGGAGCATGAGAGACTTTACACAAGTAAAGGCACTCATCCTGAGGTGTATGGATTCAATAGGAGCTAAAAATTTGGTTAAGACAGCTTGAGAATATGAAGAAAATTGTAAATATGGTAAATATAAAGTCTTTCTATGAGTAAGATAAAGCACATGAATATCTGTTCCCATAAGAGATAAAATAAGATGGCAACTATCTGACATCAATTGAACATATATATCAGCATAAGGGACAACTTTTTTTTCCTGAAAATTGAGGAGAATATGACCACTCTATTACTTACAAGATTTGATTATAAATGGCAACAGCTGCAATAAAGGCATAAGGCTTTCCTGTAAAGATTATTAGAGATAAAAGAACATTGAGTGTTAGGAGTCTATCTACAAAAACTGTAAATAACTTTTCATTAACATGCTGAAGAGCTGCAGTGAGTGAAAGAGTTAATAAAAAAAACTGGTGGGATTATGTTGTTTTCTCAAAAGCATGAAAAAAAGGTGGCAACATATCAGTAGTTAAATAAATATATGGTGGAGCCCAATTAAAATTTATTGAAAGTTGCTGTAAATGAAATAAGGAGAATTTGGAAGAAAGCATCAGTTTTGCAACATGAAGAATGGAATAAAATTAGAGAATTTAACGTCCTAATTAGTTAATAGGGAGTTGTCATTGAATTTTTTCTGTGGCCACATAGAGGCCAGATTGTAACAGAATGTGTTGTAATTTATTTAAAGTATGTTCTGTAAGTATTGGCCCAGAAATCAATATATCATCCATGTAATGATAAACAATAATAGGTGGGAATAAGTGTCAGAAACACTGAAGGGCCTTATTCAGAAAATGTTAATATAATGTTTGTCTACTAAACATACCATGAGGAAGAACTTTACCACTGATATTTATCAGCAGGTTATGATGATTGAAAACAGGAACTGTGATGGCAAATGTTTCTTAATCATCAGGAAAGAGAAGAATAGTTTTTAAAAGCCTTTTAAGTCTACTAAATATAAAGAAAAATCTTGAGGAATTAAATAAGGTTTAGGCAATCA
This sequence comes from Sciurus carolinensis, assembly GCF_902686445.1. NCBI lineage: Eukaryota > Metazoa > Chordata > Mammalia > Rodentia > Sciuridae > Sciurus > Sciurus carolinensis. Next base: position 3,470 of record NW_025920159.1, on the reverse strand, counting down.
ATCCTCATTGAAGTGGATCCGTAGGTTATATATATATTATATAATATATAATATATAATATATATTATATATATTATATATATATAAATTATATATATATATTATATATATATAAATTTCTCTTAAATCTTGTAATAATCTCCATTTCCTTGATTTCTTCTTTATGATAAAAATGGGTGTATTCTATGGACTAGTAAAAGGTTCAGTATGTCCCAATTTTAACTGACCTTGAATGAGAACCTCTGCAGCTGCCAACTTCTCCTTAGACAATGGCCATTGTTCTACCCAGACAGGAGTGGTGACCTTTCACATTCATGGCAAGGGGGTCAATTCCAGAGACAACTATAAAAAAGGTGACTCAATAGTTATTTGTAATTTGTGTAAGATATCTTTGCCCCTTAAAGAAAAGTGAATAGTCATAATGTACATTTGAATGTGAGTAATAACTTGTGGGTTGGAAGGGGTGAAGCATTGCATACATAGAGGTTTTTAGACACCTGTTTATTATTTCCTCTGATACCCGAAGGGATGACCCTCTAAAAGGGCAATGGATGAGACCACATTGAGTCAGGTATAACTCGTGTCAGCACTGGTGTCCAATAACCCTGTAATTGAGTGCTCATTTAAAAAAGGGTTAATTTTCATCTATTTACAGGAATAGGTAAACATGCTCTTATAATACTGGAACCAAATCCTGTATTTCCCCTTTTACTTAGGAGTTGTTGGACAGTAATATAAGGAATGACAATTGAGCTATGTAGGATCCTTTGGGGAGAATTAAAGGCATATGAGACCAAACTTGAATGTATATTACACTAGTGTAATTAGAATCATTCACTTCAAGAATTATAGATTTTCTTTCTTTAGCACTGGGAGAGTGGGGCAAAATTAAACCAAAGTTACCTTTTGGTAGACGTTCTTGAGATTGGGTAAGAATTTTCATAGGAAGACATATTTGAGCATCCTCAGTAGTAATCAAATCTAATCCCTCTAGTAGCATGAAAGTATTTGTAGAAAGACCTACCATTTGAATTGGAAACATCTGTGAATGAGATATCTGCATCTGCAGATGAGAAGGTTTCCTCCTCCTTTGACCTTGGGTTGGGAGGTGACTTATAATTGGGTTGTCTGACAAGTCTGTTTTAGATCTGCATTGATTAGCCCAATGAAATCTTTCATGACAGATTAGAAATTTCTGATTGGGCTGTTTTTGCAGCCCCCCCATTTGTTGCCACTCACAGCAACAATCGCATGGGAATTTATTGGAGGTGGACTGGGAATTAACTACTTCTATTTCTGAGCTGCTTTCTTGCTTGCTTTTAGAGGAAGATAGGGTTTGCTTAGAGGAAGAGAGGCTTTGCTTAGAGGAAGAGAGACTTTGCTTAATTTTAGAGGTGCTATGCTTTCAGAGAGGCTACGCTTTCAGAGGTCTACTGCTTCTTATAGGTGGGTCGCTTCTTGGACGTGCAGAATGCAGCATATGGCCTCTGGTCTGCAGCCTGCGTCCTGCATCCTGCAACCTATGATGCCCGCCCAGGTGAATAGAATGTCTTATATACCTAAGTAAGCCAATCAGCTTAGGATTAGCACAATTGAAGCATGTGCCACGGTACCAATCAAGAAAGAATGAGGAACATCTGTTGACCACTAGTGCAGAGGAGACATTAACTAATCAGGCAAAAGGTCATAAGAGGTCATGCTGTGTTAACACTAATTATGCGCCACCTCTTGGCCCAATGCCAGATGCTATCTTAGGGCTACTTAAATATGTCTCTACACCCATTTTTTTTTAATCTTACAGTCCCTTTTAAGATTACCAGGTTTTTTGCAATTGTAGCAAAGTTTATCAAAGCCACATGTCCACTCCTGAGAACTTGGGTGGGTTCAACCAAACTCTCTGGTCTGGTGAGGGGTGAAGGGGGTTTGGACAATAAAGTTTCACAGAGACCTTGAAGATTAAGCTGGGACCACATGGAGCTTTGCTCTCTGATGGAGATGAAGATCTAAACAGTTATGCCAGAAATCTTTATTTATATATATTTCTCATTATCAGTTTAAAGACTATGCAATTCTTTATATTCAGGAAAGTTACAGAAATTAGGAATCCTATGTAGTTTTTCTGTAGTTGCAGTCCACAATTGGAAAGTGCAATGATAGTTGCTTTGTGTAGCTCTCAAGAAAATCCATTGCTAAAGATTACTATATGGTAGTCAGAAACCTGGGAAGAAGAGTTGGTGAAATATTGTGGTTGTCTAGCATAAGAATTCTTTCCTTTCCTGGATCTGTGTGCCTGAGATCAAGGTCAGAGCTAATAGTACTCTTGCACAAAGCCTGCTCATGCAAAGCATTGCCACAGCAGCTAAGCATCCTGTGCTTTTGCACAGGAACTTTCCCAGGCTCTGGGAATGCCACAGCTATGAAGTTATCAGAGACACCCAATCTCAGTCACTGCTCTCCCATCCTCTGTCACCACTCTTCACAGGCGGGTTTGGGCCCCATTTTGCCTCTTGTGCTAGGAATATAAAAACCATTTGCATTAGCTCCTCATTAACAGTTACACGAACTTGGCATGTCACTACCAAGCACAGAGACTGCAGAGCACTTCCCTGGGTACATGCAGGGGCAAACCCTTATGACCTGGGTCCAAGACCCACAGCATTCCCTCCCCCTGCCTTACCTGCACTGGTTCCACCTTGCCCACAGCACATAGGTGCCCTGTCCAGGCAAACCAGGCCTGCAAGCCACTCCCTAAGTAGTACTGAGATGCAGCTGTCTGCAGTGTCCACCCCAAGTCCCTAGAATCCAAGCCTGTGTGGAAAGCTGCCAGATCAGCACAAAATTACAGGGGGGCAGGAGGGGTGAGTCTAGGTGGGAAATGCTTCTCTGGTCCATCTGCTTTGCCAGAGGTGGAACATGTGAAGGGACCCTAAAAGGGGAGCAGTTGCTGCTGCACAGGGTGAGGCGACAATGAGCCATTGCTCTTTCTTCTCAGTGCTGGTTGGGGTGGGGGTGGGGCAGTGGTGGCCACCACTCCTGCAGAGCAGCTGCTGCATCCCTGCCCACTCTGGTGCCAGGGTGCAGGGCCCTCCTGGTTTGATGTGGGAAGGTGCGCCTGGAACTAGCGGACTGGGAAGGCATTGAGTACCTTCCTGGCTGTGACCTGGCACCAACACCTGGGACGCTGTGCAAGGGGTGGCAAAATTTAGCTGTGGCGGTTGTGGATGTTGGGCTCTGCTGGTGTTTCAACTGCTATTGTTCTGGGAGCCCTCGGAAAGTCAGTGTGTGCTTGACACTTGTGCCACCAGGGGACATGGGCCTGTTTGTGGGCCAGGAGCAGTGGATGGGGGTGGGGGGTCACAGGGTGTGATGCCACCCAACTGGCACTAGGTGGGTGTAGGCCAGGGAGACTCTCCATCCGGGATGGGCTCCTGGGCTCAACATTGCAAACTTGGCAAGCACAAACTTCTGGA